>NW_027449791.1:0-18435 GCF_964194025.1 Convolutriloba macropyga
CTACTAAGAGTAGGTGGGCGTTCATTGTATAGTAGGGTGTAAGCAAGTTGTTACTGAACTCTGCCTTAATTTCTCGTCCCCACTCATGCACACCACACTTGCATGGCACCAGGGCACTGAGGCCAGGGCACCAGGGCCGCACACACAGAACGGGTGCTCCGTTCCCTTCGGGGATATGGGGCACCATACATTCTGGCGGACCAGGCTTCATGGCACCACAGCCGCCCCCACAGAACGGGTGCTCCGTTCCCTTCGGGGATATGGGGCATCATGCATTCTGGCGGATCAGGCTTCATGGGCCTGCCTACTCCTGATAGAGTAGAGGTTATTGCACATTAGGTGGGAGGAGGTTGTGCAGGGTTACCTGCACATTCAGCACGGGGGCCCTGATCCCTCACGGGAGTTGGGGGCGCCATTCATGCTGGTCAGGTTTAGTCAAGGGTCGTAGGGTGCCAGGCAAACCTGCACATTCAGCACGGGGGCCCTGATCCCTCACGGGAGTTGGGGCGCCATTCATGCTGGTGAGGTTTTGCAAGGGCCATAGGGTGGCAAGGTAACCTGCACATTCAGCACGGGGGCCCTGATCCCTCACGGGAGTTGGGGCGCCATTCATGCTGGTGAGGTTTAGTGAAGGGCCATAGGGTGGCCGGCAAACCTGCACATTCAGCACGGGGGCCCTGATCCCTCACGGGAGTTGGGGCGCCATTCATGCTGGTCAGGTTTTGCAAGGGCCATAGGGTGACAGGCTAACCTGCACATTCAGCACGGGGGCAATGACTGGAAGGGAGTCATTTGTGCCCACCTCTACGCCTCCCCATGTCACTTGCATATGCAGCACGAGGGCAGGACCTTGTGGCTTGACCTGCATATTCAGCACGGGCGGTCTGATCCCTCACGGGAGTTGGGGCGTCATACATGCTGAGCAAGTCGAGTCACTTGTGCCCACCTCTACGCCCCCCCCCCATCTCACTTGCATATGGAGCAGCACGAGGGCAGGACCTTGTGGCTTGACCTGCACATTCAACACGGGCGGTCTGATCCCTCTGGGGACTTGGAGCGTCATACAGGCTGAGCAAGTCAAGTCACTCGTGCCCACCTCTACGCCTCCCCATCTCACTTGCATATGGAGCAGCACGAGGGCAGGACCTTGTGGCTTGACCTGCACATTCAGCACGGGCGGTCTGATCCCTTTGGGGACTTGGAGTGTCATACAGGCTGAGCAAGTCACTTGTGCCCACCTCCACGCCTCCCCATCTCACTTGCATATGGAGCAGCACGAGGGGGGGACCTTGTGGCTTGACCTGCACATTTAGCACGGGCGGTCTGATCCCTTTGGGGACTTGGAGCGTCATATAGGCCTTAAGGCAATTAATTAAGTCAAGTCACATGTGCCCACCTCATGCCCGCCATGGCCCGGCATGTACATAGGAGCACGGGTGTGGGGACCTTCAAAATTTTTGCATGCAAGTTTATAGCTGCCAGGCGAAAGCAATATTTCTGTGTAACTGTAAGCACTAGTGAGATTGAACTGTACATGGGCACATTTTTAAAACTTCATGTGCCGGCTTGTGTATCTCTGGTAGTTTCCAAGCATTAAACTCCTACTACAAGTTCTGAGTGAGTAGAGCCAGTTTCGTGTAAAGTATTGTAAATACCATTGCATGTGGAAGTACACAAACCATGGGAGGTTTTGATATCACATCAACACTTTGCACACGTTGCGGAGTTTGCTCTTTTGCAGTCTTGCTCTAGATATAAACATATCTCTTTCT
Organism: Convolutriloba macropyga; assembly: GCF_964194025.1. Classification (NCBI taxonomy): domain Eukaryota; kingdom Metazoa; phylum Xenacoelomorpha; order Acoela; family Convolutidae; genus Convolutriloba; species Convolutriloba macropyga. Next base: position 1,773 of record NW_027449791.1, read on the forward strand.
AGCTCGCACGAACACAGACGAAAACTTTTGCATACGTCTAGTAAGGCCCATACGTAGAAACAACTCTTTTCAACCCATATTTTTCATATTTTACTACTGGCAACAGTGTATGTCAATGGTCAGGTCAGGTTATATAGCATTTTGGTCGGTTCTCACTTATTGCATAATATTCAGCCATTGCTGGTCTCAAGCGAAATTTGCTCCTTATTCGGTCTTGCACTCAGGTGCACATCGACCTATATAAACATTATATCAAATTCTAGCATGCACGAACACAGAGGACATGAACTCTTTCATACGTGTGATAATGATAACATGTACTAGCTACCGCTCTTTCCAACCCACATAATATTTCTCAATTTCTTTAACTGCAGCAGTGCATGTCTATGATTAGGTTGGAATACAGTCATTCAGCTTGCATACTATGCAGCCATTGCTGGCCCCGACACAAGTCTAATGTCGTTTTGTCCAGGTCATGCCATGCAGTAGGTGGACAAGCTACTGCGGCGCCATATGAAATGGCAGATTTAATAAAAACCCTGCCTTACGGCAGCTGCATAATGCTGGAATACAGTCATTCAGCTTGCATAATTTGCAGCCATTGGTGGCCCCGACACAAGTCAAATGTCGTTTTGTCCAGGTCATGCCATGCAGTAGGTGGACAAGCTACTGCGGCGCCATATGAAATGACAGATTTAATAAAAACCCTGCCTTACGGCAGCTGCATAATGCTGGAATACAGTCATTCAGCTTGCATAATATGCAGCCATTGCTGGCCCCGACACAAGTCAAATGTCGTTTGGTCCAGGTCATGCCATGCAGTAGGTGGACAAGCTACTGCGGCGCCAATATATGAAATGGCAGATTTAATAAAAACCTTGCCTTACGGCAGCTGCATAATGCTGGAATACAGTCATTTAGCTTGCATACTATGCAGCCATTGGTGGCCCCGACACAAGTGAAATGTCGTTTTGTCCAGGTTATGCCATGCAGTAGGTGGACAAGCTACTGCGGCGCCATATGAAATGGCAGATTTAATAAAAACCCTGCCTTACGGCAGCTGCATAATGCTGGAATACAGTCATTCAGCTTGCATAATATGCAGCCATTGCTGGCCCCGACACAAGTCAAATGTCGTTTGGTCCAGGTCATGCCATGCAGTAGGTGGACAAGCTACTGCGGCGCCAATATATGAAATGGCAGATTTAATAAAAACCTTGCCTTACGGCAGCTGCATAATGCTGGAATACAGTCATTTAGCTTGCATACTATGCAGCCATTGGTGGCCCCGACACAAGTGAAATGTCGTTTTGTCCAGGTTATGCCATGCAGTAGGTGGACAAGCTACTGCGGCGCCATATGAAATGACAGATTAAATAAGAACCCTTCCTTGCGGCACCTGCATGCATGCGGGGCCTGTGCAGAATGACCAACACTTCCTTTGCATTAGATTGCATAGTGTTCATAGTTTGCTCTTTTTGTTTTTGCTCGCACACTATATTGCATATACTGCATTATTACAATGTCCTACTGGTCCTACATACATTAGTAGGCGTCCTGCAGGCTGCAGCACAATAGAAAACATTCAGTCAGGGTCATACTATATGTTTGTGTGCAACTCGAGTAGACCTATCTAATACATCCCACAGGTTGCTCACTGGGATGATCTCCCTACTGTGTATAGTCGAACTAGTTTGTCGCGCGCTCACCTTTACTATGGTGTGTTGTAATTCTCTGTGTTCGAAGTAATGAAGGTGTCGCGCGCCCACAACCTCCTAGGATTCTATGCTGTGGTCGAAGACTCGACTGGTCGACCTACACAACGCATCTCACCACAGTCAGATGCTTGTCAGGCACCACTTGCCACCACACCCATACTCAGCCATGCAAACACAGATTTTCCGCTACACATAGCGTACTTGATTCGTTCAATCGATCGTCAATGCTCGATCTCGTGTCGACACCATAATCGCCCATTGCCTCCTAGGTTCCCCTTTCCACTAGCACCAGCACATCTGCGCGCCCTGCAGAGCGAGCGCATGCCACCCCACTTCTCAGGCACCCTCCTCCACTATGCCTATTCTTTACATTTCAACATGCTCATTGCGTTGTGATGCGTACCTCCATTGTATTTCGTTTCATGGGCGCGACTCTCATCGCGTCTCCATCGTCTGAGCGTCGCACATCAGCACCTATGCTGAGACCAGTATCTGGCAATCTGCGCTCAGACCAGGTGCAGCTAAACGTCTTGTGACTCCACACCTACCACACTGAACGCGAACCTGACCTACCTCAACGTGTTTTCACGTACCTTGCGATCTTATAATCCTCATTTTTCATATCTCACCGCTCTACAACGCCAATGGTTGCATTGGTGCCAATCTGTCTTTCTATGACAGCCACCCTACCCAGCTGGATATTCTCATAAACTGGAGATTATGCCAGATTTTATTCCTAGAAACGTACAATCTCACCTAATCTAGTCGATGAAATGCCTTTCAAATGACCTCAGGTAATGCCTCCTTCCCACCTCCTAACCTACATCCCCAAGCCCAGCCAGTGTCTCTCTCGGAAAAAGCATAAATAGCCGAAACTCAAGTAGGGTGGCAGGTGGGGGGAGGGGGGCGACCACTGTGACCACCGTGAGCTTTAAGAGTGTAAGGATGCAGTACTCCTATTAAAGTTAAGAATGTAAGGAGACAAGAGTGTAAAGATGCAGTAAGAGCGTGACCATAGTGACCCTAAGAATGCTAGGATGCCTATATTTAAGATTATGGAGCGCGGAAGATGTGGCTCCCAGGGCTACGTCCTAATAATATCTCTAGTTGAAGATAATTGATAAATAATAAGTACCGTACTGTACAGGTACTGGCGAATATATGTTCAAAAAATCACTATTGTACTAGTACAATGTACTCGTACCAGTACTAGCTAGAGGGCTAATTTCATATTATCACAACTTGGGTACCCTAGATAGGGTACCTACCTCTAGCTGAGATCAGAGCAGCGAGCCAAGCGGGGCCTTCGCCACGCCCGGGCACGCCCGGGTCGCGTCATCGTGTGTGCCGGTCTCCAGCCTCGACCGACGACCCAATTTCCTCTGGACAATAGGCAGACCCAACCTCGCGCTCGAGGCAGCATGCGAGAGGCACTTCGCAACGATCGATGGGATGTGAATGTTTCCTACATCAGCCACCTAGGATAGGATAGGAGGCACCACCTGTCGAAGGACACTTGTGGACGTAAGATTTGAGTTCGAGACGCTGAGACAGCTACAATAGAAAGCATTTTCCTTGGACACCATCGGGCTCTCGAACCAGTGAGTGCCCACTGATCAACCCCAACCCCCACCGTTTCCGACACGCAACCACGCTGCGCCCTCAGGCGATCGAGAAAAGAATGTGCGATCCTCGCTGGAGACGCATCAGGTTTTCTTGAGCGATTAGGGACGGATTGGACAGCTGCTAAGCGGATCGCGCAGTGGCCTTGACACTTTTTGTTGTTACGTCCTTGTGTACGTTCCGTGGCCCCCCTGGTCGGAGATAAGTTTCGTACGGGATGCTGTATTTGTCGCTCCGAGAAATCCAACAGTACCTTCCCACATCCGCGGTCCATTTGGGGCATATTTATACGTGGAAGACTGTCGGGCGCTGGCACTTGGCACTTGGCAGGTTGAAAGCAGCCCTCAGGCAAAGCTGTGCGCATCCCCTGCACAGATTCGGCAAGCTTGCCTTCCTTCTGGAACCGGGCGCGGATCGACACCAGTTGATTCATTCAGTCGTGGATCTTCGGGGAACTGGAGCGCACTCAGTACCTCCCGTGGCTGAGAAGTCAGGTAAAGGGCCCCTGAATATACATTATATTGCACATGCATCGGATGCGACGTTAACAACGCGACATTTGGCGAAGTCCGACGTCCGAGGCCGTCTGGGAACGACCAACGTTCTATCGGCTCTGCACCTCAGAATCAGTTCGTCGCGATCTCTTGAGATTCTTCGTCGATTGACGACCAGGCGATGCGACGCCGACCGTAAAGCTCTGAGCGACCGGAGGGCGAGTGACACAAGTCAATCCCACCCTAGCTCGTCGCACAAAGAAATTAACGCCGACCGGTGCCGTTGCCGTGTTATCCAACCCCTCGCGCGTGTTCTGGGAGTTCGCTAAACTGCTCGAACTAGACCGAGCACTTCAAACTCCTGGAATGGATCATTTTCGTAGGTGAGGTCGGGTCTGGCGCTCCATGTCGAGGTGCATGCGCACTCCGCGTTCCCTCTTTCTATCTCTCGTTAGATCAGCCAACTTGCTAGCTAGCCGCGACCGGTTCGGCAAGTACCGTACGATCGTTCGAGTGGACGACCGGTCGCTTCGCCAAGCTGGTCATCGCTGTCAGGTTCCGAGGCCAGTCGTAGCTCTGGCATTTTAGGATCTTCGGAAATCTTGCCCCGGCCCCACGAGAGAGCGTCAATGCATGGCCGACAAGCTGTGCGCCATCGGTCGGCTCAGAGCCCATCGACACCTGAGATGGAACGCACATGACATCGTACCGTGCCGGTTGGCCCGGCGGACCGATATACATTAATCAAAACTGATCCCTCCGAGGCATGTGATGCATGCGCATGGGGTAGAAGTTTTTTGTCCTCCGATGCAGAACTCCGGACATACGTGACGTCCTGTCCTGTCCTTTCCCGCCGCGTATATCCCAGAGTGGGACACATCATGCCTGGTCCGCGGTGGTCGACCACTCCGGTGCATGTCGGGCGTGGCCGCGCTCGCTGCTCCTCCCCCATGACCAACTTGACCCGAGGGCCAGATTGATTGATCTTTCCCCTCCACTTTCGATCGTGTCCCTTCTCATCAGGGTTCGTCTCTCTGTGTCCGTCCCGCCGGATTGCATGCTTGGTCTCGTGTTCACTGCAGCCGGCCGCTCCTTCCAATCGTGCTCTCGCTCGTTTCATCGGTCCGACTTCATTCTAACCTAGCTCGATAGCTGCGACTTCGTTCTAGCTGATTTGGACGATGAGAGAGAAGACACGAAAGGATCAACTTGGATACGTGTCACTACTCGAAGGTCGTCCGCCCGGATCCGCATTAGTTCTCGCGAATGCTGACGACCATTAGTGTGGTCACCATTGCGGCGAATAGGCGATGCCGTCCGTGTCGCGCGCGTGCACTCAACTGTGTTGACACAGTTTCCGATCCGTTTGGCCGGCGTCGCCCATGCGGGGCTTCAATGCGGGCCTCCTCCGTGCCGAATGTTCCGCCCATATGGAGGCGGAACATATGGGGACTGTTTCACCGACGATTTTATACGTGAGAACATGATGTCAGCTTTCTGATGATGTGCTACGTTTACAAATATATTGTAGGCCCAATTGTTACCTGCCAAGCATCGTGGCGACAGCAACCTCACCATGGACCGCAACGAATGCGCCGTCGGCATGGACATCTTTGACCCCACCGAGGTATGCCCCCATCCAGACAACACCGCGACCAGGGATCTTCGATTCAGCCCCAGTGGCCTGCCCCAGATTCCCCGATCATCACGTTCACCCGTGCCAGGCCTCGATGAAGTCCATGCGAATTTCTGGACAGCTATGAATAAGAAAACGCTGCCCTCGTAACCTGCATGTGACTGACTGGTCATCATGTTTCATCGCTCACTCAGGTTAAAATGGAGAGCGATTTGCAGCTGAACAGGATCTTCATGCCGTCACCACATGAAATTCCGGCTGACAACACCGTTCCATTTGTTTCCAGCTCGGACGGAACGGCCGAGCGTCTTGGAGAGGTGTGAATCTCGTTTCCCAACTGTTGGGGCCTTCAGCTTTTGATGCAGCTGAGGACCTCTCCTTCCCCACACCAACTTTCCGGATGGATTAACACTTCCCTTGCTGCTGTTACAGGAGTTGGCAAGGCGCTGCCAAGCCCTGAAATTGGCTGGTGTGTCTCACGGCAAGCCAGCAGCGACTCTGAGGCTGGAGACCGATGGTACTTGCTTTCATGGAGCTCCAGTGTCCTCTCTCCCAGTGACGCTGTCCTCGGAACCACCGACAATACCTCCTGTGAGGAGTCGCTCGGTGAACTTGCCAATACAACACGGCAGTATGGTAAGCACAAGGCGAGGAGACCCAGCGACAAGCATGACTTCCCCTGGCTTCAACCACCTCCGATAACATCTCACTGTGCTCCCTCTCCTCAGCAGCCCAGATGATCAAGAAAATGCGCTTGACACGTATTTGTATGATGTTCATTCCCCGTGCTGGCATGGGAAGAAGAGTTGGAGCGAAAGCTCCGGCCACCCTTTTTCTGAGTGTCCTGTGCTCGTGCCATGCAGGAATACAAGTCGTGTGCTACATCGACACCGAGCCAAGATCCCCAAGCACCACTCCACAACTTTGGCGGCAGCTCTGTGGTTCAGCCAGTGGGCTCCCTCAATGAAGAGGAAAGCTTCTTTGCGCAACTCATGAGCGATGACTTCTGCCCACCAGCAGGCCCAGATATCCTGGCCGAACAATTTGCTCAGGTAAGTGGCCGCTGACCGGCCAAGACAGGGCATGCGAGAGGGGCTGGACTCTCCCGAGTCGACACAATACGGGAGGCCATGACAATGCCTGTTGTTGTCTCAGATCGGCCCTGGACATCTTTGCAAGATAGCTTCTAAGTTTCGCGTGATGCTGTGCAGTCCGTCACGGTGGACGTCAGGCCAGACCAGTCACCGACTGGGCAGATCAAGACTCCTGCTCAGAGGACCGAGAAGCCAAAGGCGAAGCCCTTGCCTCCGTCAGATGGAGGACCAAAAGGCAACAACAGAGGGCAGACACGCAAGCTGAAGTCGAAGCCACCTGCAGACACGGAAGCATATGATCCATTTGAGAGACAGAGGATCGCTGAGGTGAGAAATGGATGAAAATTTTGGAGAGAGCTTGTGTGTGTGTGTGTGTGTGTGTGTGTGTGTGTGTGTCGCTACGATTCATGACATGACGGAACTGTGAACTGCATGGATGAAGGACTGACCGGTACTCACGTGTGCTGTGCTGTGCTGTGCAGTGCTTTGGGATGCCAATCCAGCTGGCCGCCAAAAAGCTCGGCCTTGGGGTGACAGTGCTCAAGAGGAAGTGCCGGCAGTACGGCATCCCGAGATGGCCGTACCGCAAAATCAAGAGCATCGACAACCTTATCCACAGCGTCACCACCCTGGAGAACCATGAGGACCAAGAGTTCATGGACAGTATCCGCCAGACCAAGCTGAACTTGCACACGGAGTTGCAGTGCATGTATTATGACCCCGGCACTGACATGAAGCTGGAGACCAAAAAGCTGAGGCAGTCCAACTTCAAGCATGAGTACAAGCTACGTCAGGAGGAGCACAGGCTGCGCAGCGTGCGCGGGCGGAGCCAAGCCAGAGACCGTGACCTGATCAGGAGCACCATCATCCAGCGGGCGTCGTCTCCTGACAGCTGCGATGACGTGGTCTACTTGTAGAATATTCTGCCCGGCGTTTCATCGCAGACGAAGTCAAGTAGAAACCTTTCCCGCGGGAGCCAGTGCTGCCCCCGATATTCTGGACACGGTTCATGTGCCGGTCAATGTTGATTGATAAGTTGTTGGATGGAAGAGTGGAATCAGGACACAATGTGCTCCTGCATGTGTCACTGTGTTGAGTTGCCTCCGCAAAGAGTTCTCAAACAGATACATGCAGTTGATCGATCCTCACAACAGGGCCGATTCATACTATAATACTACAGATTAGCCGGACCCGCCCCGGCGGGATAACCGTACAAGCAGAGGGTGCTCCGTTGAAGGCCGCCGAGCTCCAGGGCTCACTCACTGCCTGTTGCCAGACACCATAGTATGTAAACGACGTATCATGTGGAGAAAATAGTTTGTGTTCATGGTCTGGATGGCAGCGAGATGACACTGTCAGCTGCCGCCATCACCAACAGACCAACCTGCTGGTGTCATCTTCTTGCGGGTTCTATCCACTTCACCTGGCGGAAGCCATGTCCTGATTTTGGTGCGGCCAAGTATCCGAAAGCCCCAGGCACTCTCCACACTGAGGCAGATTTTAGCTCCCTGCAGAAGCTGTCTATGTCCTGATTTGGTGGCAAGTATTATGTCTCCTCTCTCTCTCTCTCTCTCTCTCTCTCTGTCTCTCTATGGGGGGACAAACGTGACAAATTGTTTGGCCGCTGCCGCCCATCAAAGGCTGTTCAGATTTCTTTCCTGGCGTGCCGCCTGAACAGGCACGAGCCCAAGCGCCTGCACGTGATGAACAAGATACCCTTGTCATAATGTTATTGACTACAGTTCAAGGATTATCCACGCGGCCTGCCTGTTTTTCAGAATATTGATGTACTAGGACAAGGACAAGGCTGCGGTTAGAATCAAAACTTCTGTACATTTTAGTATGCATATTATTAATATTGTCAATTTTTAAATGCATGCATGCATTACTATGAGCCTGTGATGTACCGCTTTATTCCCGATATGACCCGACGTGGTACGGCCTACGAGCAAATGTACCGGTTACTTTCCATGTCCAATCTCTGATATAATAATTATCAACGATTGACCTGTACAGTGTAGTGAACTGAGCAGAACTGTCACCTGAGTCTGAACCAACTGAACATTTTACACGGTTGAAACGTACCTACCGGCGTAGGGTACGCTACAGTGAAAGACGAAAGTTGAATGTTGATACCGGCCTGAACCTGTTGCGCGGTGTAATAGCGTATGTGTTTATGTGTAGCTACATGTCGCGGTATTCGCGCGATCGACACACTGCACAAGTGCGTATAGATGATATCCTGGCACATCTCCAGGGCCCGGCTATGTAAGTAGGTAGGTACCTATGTACCTATATCCTCTCTCCCGCTAAGAGCTCCTGCTCTGGGCCAGCTAGGGGGTGCCTGAACAACATCTCAGAATGGTACTCGTACAATAGTTATCGCAAGGGTACCTACCTCTCGTACCAATTGTTGTTCATTTTTAACTCTCGCCTCGAAGGAGTCAGGGGCCATGGGCCAGGTGCAGCCGAGCAGGTACAATACCATGTCGGTGAGGCGTGAGCGCTGTATACACATGTCGCGAAATCGAGTTCCGTTGTTTCATCGTAATATTCGTAGCTTTTCGTGATTTTATGCCCGAAAGAACGCGATTTACTCGGACTCAAACTCGAGATTCATAACGAATAGTGTGGGAATTACAAACGCAGCCTGTCGCCGTATTACCTGATTTCGATGACTATTCGTGACGAATCTCTCTAATCTGACTCCTCTACGTACCATTTACGAAGCGATATACCAACTGAACTCGTACACGGTACATACACGCCTGAGCCCTACGAGTACCCATAAATGGCTTGTAGCTGCACCGGGCGTGCTGCGTGCACAACAGTCAGTCAGGGCACAACATCGAGGGTATGAAAGATGGGTATGCCACATTTATCTCACATAACTTATATGACATAACTACTAATAAGGAGACATAGATAGGGTAGGTAGGTAGTAGGTAGGTACCTACTTCGGTGTGATAGGTTCGTTCCATGCACGAGAATGCAGCCGCACAGCTACAGTACTCGTAGGAAACAGGGGGCCACCCAGGCGGCCTAGCGTAGGTACTTAGGTACCTAGGTACGAACGTACGAACGTCAGGTTTTATATTTATCTCAGACAGGTGCGTGCTACAACTTATTACTGTACATGGAGTATTCCCCCTGGTCACTGGTGCTACAGGATTACCGTGTATGTAAATTTCCACCTTCTCCCGGGGGTGAAAAAAACACATATAGCACTGTCCGTCAGTCACAGGTTGTCGGTTGATTACAGGCGAAGGATCCGTCAGGTCCGTCAGTAGGTAGGGGATATCTTACAATAGCTAGCTAGGGTGATAGGTTCGTTACATGCCAGAGTTACATGCCACTTGCCAGTTACAATAGCTAGCTAGGGTAGGTATCCTACGTACTCACAGTAGTTTAACACAGTAGTTTTCACCCCATATTTCAAATTTAAAATAACTAGAGGTGTAATATATGTGTACCCCTCCTAGCGGTACGTTGAGTACGTTGTTGGCTTTGTACCGTACACTGGGCCCTGGGTGACTGGCCGGCCGACGTGTCGTGGTACGCTGATGTGTATAGTAGACTGTAGAGGTAGACACTAGCTAGGTACCTAGCTAGACGAGCTTGTGCACGTATCGTTGCAGCTACCCTAACTAACGTTCGTGGAATGTCGGCATGCAAACCGAGGTCAGGCAGAGCCCGAAATCATCACAGCCAAAAGGAGAACAGGAGCAGAAGTGGCGACGACAGACGCAGAATCCCCCTCCTCGGCGACCTTCCGTTGGCCTCTGTTTCAACGCATTGGTGATGGAAATTCCAAGGAGAGGGCACGATAGATGACATACTTGTTGCGTGCACCCCTCCTCTGAGCATATCACGTCAGTCGCCAGCTAGAGAGCACAGCTTTGGTCGGGCATGGGTTGCTTCAGCTCCAAGGGGCAGCCACCCCCTCCGAGGCCAGAGGTGTGTCATCCATGCCTTATATTTCTCTCGCTGTACGCCTGCCCCCCCCCCCCCCCCCCCTTTCTTTTTCTTCATCCTATGTCTTACTCTTTCACCCTCACCCCACCTTTGCCACAGGAGGCCGCCACCTGGACTCGGCAGGAAGTCCAGCTGTGGCTTGACGATATTGGGATGCAGCAATACAAGGAGCAGTTCCAGGCAGTGGATGGGCAGGCAAGTGTGCCCTGCGCGAGGGCTGGAGCTGCAGTTCGGGGGATTGAGGCGAGAGCAATTTTGCATGTGTGATTGGCTCTTGTGCTCCATCCTTGACCAGCACCTGAGGTCCAGAGTACTCGTGGCTGTGCTGCGCCAGGTGCTCGTCAAGCTCCAAAGAGACCAGCTGAGGCTGAAGGTTAAGGATGAGTGGGACCTGTTGTGCCTGGAGGGTGCCCTTGAGAAGCTTCGCCCCGGCCATCAGGTGCGGGAAATTCGCGGCTCCGCTTGCTCCTCAGCCCTTACTGCCCTGGTGCTTGTCCCTGCCCCGCCGTGCCGCCCTCCCCACCTGCCACCTCTCTCCCCACCCCTCGGAAAAATTGCTCTTACTCTCACCGCTTCCTGTCCGTCCTTTGCCCTTCCCAATCCCTGCGCCCTGCCGTTCGCATTCCGGCGCCACCCTGTCCCTGTCCTCATGCACATCCCCATTTCCCTGTCTGAGCACTGGAAACCAGGCCACGCACAGCAGTCTGAGCATCCGGCTGTGCATAGGCATCCCAGGTTCAGGCCAGTGAGGAGCCGCCACTCCCGCCTCAGTCACAACAGACAGCTCCTGCCGGCCCGGCACCACAGCAGGATGCCGCAGGCGCCGGCTCAGAGCAGCCGCAACAGCAGCTGTCTGGTGAGTGCGGAGGGGTAGCGGGGCCCACGGCGGTGGCGCCCTTGGGGGCAGCCGCAGATGAGGGTCAGGTCGTCGCAGAGGACGTCCTTGAGGTCCGTTGAGTACCAGCACTTCCCCTCTCTTTCCCTCCCTGTCCCTCGCTGCCCATCTGGGAGAGGTGCGGCACCGTCAGCTTGCACCCCTCATAATAAAGACACACTTTCCTGTGCATTCACGCAGTTGGACCCTCGGACTTGGCAGCGGCACCACGTACAGCGGTGGCTGGAACAGATCGGCCTTGAGAACTACCGCCCGCAGTTTCAGCTGGTCTCCGGGAAGGCAAAGCCGCCCAACCGCCCCTTTTGAGCCCCCAACTCCTCGTCGCCGCCGGTGTTGCATTTCTCGCCCACACCACCTCCTCCCCCTTTCCCTGACTCCCCCCCCCCCTCTCGCCCTGGCCACAGGCCACCTGTCCTCCGCGTGGCCTATGTATCCTGCCTGTGCCCCCCCCCCCCCCCCCCCCCCTTTTGTCCAGCCCTTTCTCCCCCCACGGCTGCAGTCTCGCCTCCCACCCTCGACCCTCTCTGTTGGTCCGCCTCCCCCCTGCATCCCACCCCCCACAACTGATGCACCTCTCTCTTTTGATTGCCAACGCGGTCATGGTGTCGCTTCCCCCTCCCTTTCTTGCAGGCACTTCTCAGGCTCTCAAGGGACCGAATCATGAGGAGAATTCCTGATGAGTTCGACCTGTGCTGCTTTGAAGAGGCTCTGGCAGACCTGAAGGAGGTAAGGGTCGGCGATGCGCTTGAGACTGCAGCCTCGTCTTGCACCTCACCCTGGCTCCTCCCTGACTGCCCTTGCTTGCCTGTGGTGGAGGAGCAGCTGTGTCAGGCAGAGCAGTCGGAGGCGGTGTCACGGCCCGCCAGTGGCCCCAAGAGCGATGCAGAGGCGCCCCTGACAGGCCCTGAGGTGTGCACTGAACGTGGCCATGGACGGAAGGGGGGGAAGGGAGGAGGGAGGGTCGTGCATGCTCGCCTCGGATTCCCTGCCCTCAGGCACCAGCACGGGCCTCCCCCCCGCCCTCCCCTCTCCTGACCGCCGTCCCACCCTGTGCCCTCTTTTCGCGGGTCCCCGCTTTCCTTCACTACCCATGCAGCTCCTCCCCGCGCTCCTCCTCCCACCACCTCCCCCCCCCCCCCCTTTTCTCTGCCTCGGCCCGTTATCCGTTTCCTCTCCCGTTCCAATCCTAGGTCCCAGCCCTCCAGCGCTCCCTCATGCCCTCCCTCCAGCCCTCTAGCTGCATCCTGTTCCCCTCGTGCACCGTCTCCGCCTCCCTTGTCCCGCCTCAGTTCCCTTGGCGTCTCTTCCATGGCTCCTACCCCCTGCCTTTTCTGCAAGCCCCGGGTCGCCCCTCGGCCGCGCTCCCCATCGCCTGCCTTCCCCGCTTCACCCACACCGTCCGTGCTTTACCCCCCCCGGAAGGGGCTATCGCAGCGGGGCACGTGAAGGCACTGGGGCGAAAGTGCAGAGGACGCCTCGCAGGATCTGAGCGGCCGTGCCTCGCCCCCCTCCGTCAGGTCGAGGCCCCCAAAGCGGCGGGGAGCCCTGAGCTGTGGAGCCGCCACCAAGTGCAGCAGTTCCTCATCGACGAGGGCTTTGGGATGTACACCGACCGTTTCCAAGCCGTGACAGGACACGTGGGGCCGCCGCGCCCCCTTAATTTGCCCTCCTGTGAATGCAGCGCTGCCTGATGGCGGGGACACGGCTCGGCCGGCACGGACGGACGCATGGGCGTACGAGGGAACAGACAGACAGTGTGGCCGGCAGAGGGAAGGAAGCAGCAGTCAAGAAACTGCAGAGACTGACGGAACGAGTCGGGCAGATGGGTCTGCAGGGATTGAATCGTTAGAGTTGCCGGACCGGGGCACAGAGAGGCTGAGAGGTGCAACGTGAGACGGACGGGCGGACACGAGACGGCAGACAGGCGGGCGGGTGCAGGCCGAGGGATTTATTTGTCCGGTCTGGTGGGGTGAGGTGTGGTGTGGTGCGGTGCGGTGTGGTGGGGCGGGGCATCAAGGGGGCCGCGAGCACCTGCCCGAGGCACAAACGGTGCCTGCAATCCACGGCCGGTGGCACTCAAAGTCGCCGCGATGGCCTCACCCTCACCCACGCCCCCCTTCCCTTCCCCCCCCCCCCCCCCCCCCTTCCCTTCCGTGTGATCAACACCGCCCAGGTGCTGATGCAGCTGGACTCCCACATGTTGCGCATGAAGATGCAAGATGAAGTCGACACCATGTGCCTCGTGCAAGCACTGGACAAGCTCAAGGCGCGTTCACCGCCGCTCCCGCTGCTCTCTTACTCCCCGCCCCTTCCCCGGTGTGCTCTCGCCCTCACCCACTCCACCCCTTGACTGATCACCCGCCCGACACTCACCCTCTGATCCGTGCCTTGCGATGTGTGGCCTTGCGTCCCCCGCTCCTCCCCCATCTCTCTGCACCCGCAGCTGCCCCTTCCTCCCCGTCTTGCCGTGACCCTGGCCCTCTCTGCCCCCCCCCCCCCCCCCCCCCGGGACATTTTCCCGCTCCCCTGCCCTCTGCCGGCCGTTGCCTCTTGATCTCTATCTGGAGCCGTCCCTCCACTCCCGTTCTTGCTATCCCTCCGCCGTTCTCAACTTCGCCTTGGGTGCCCTTCTGCCTCTCTCCCCACGATCAAAAACGCCCACTCACGGCCACTCTGATCACGGCTTCTCCTTTTCTTTGCCCAGCCCCAAATCCCCATCCCACACACGCACACGCGCTCGCTCTGGCCCGCCCCGACCCGCCCCGACCCGACCCGCACTCACACCAGCGGCAGCGGTCGGAATTGCCACCCGCGACTCTCTGGACCTGCGCGATTCAACCGCTGCTCTCCGTGCCCGGCTGCTGCAGGCGGAGCACAACTATCCCGTCCACCAAGACCGGAGGATCTCAGCCTGGATGGAGATCGCCGACTGGTAAGATGCTGCTCTCCGAGGCAACCGCTGCTGCCCGACGACGCGGCTCGTTGTCCTATCCATGGCAAGGTGCCCTAACCGCGAGCTGTTGTTGTGACCCCCGCAGCGGAGGTGGCGGCAGCTTGGGGACCACCGTCAAGTCGGATTCCGTGCTGGTAAGCCTCCCTCGCCTGCTGTCCGGTCCAGCTTTGACCCTTCCCCGGCGCCCTTCCCCCTTGCTCCTGAGTGCACGGGCGCCTCAGGCCCGTCTCGCTGCTGCCCGCGCCCACCCGCCCGCCGCCCTGCCCCACCCCACCCCTCGCCGCACCGCAGTCCAACGCAGGAGCGAGCGATGTCTACTCTCTGCACCCCAGGCCTCCTCCGAGTGGCCTCCCAAGCAACAGTAAGCCCCTGCTCCGTCCCTCGTGCGTCTTCACTCTTATCCGAATCCGTCCGTCCCTTGCCCCAAGCTTTTGTCCTCCTCTATCGGCCCTTCCCTCAGCCCTTTCTCGCTCACCCTTGCCCCTCCTCTTTGCTCAGCCGCCCGCTCCTCTTGCCCTTCCCTCTGCCTCCCCCCCCACAACACCACCACCACCACCACACACCCACACACACGCCACCACCTCAGCCCATGCCGCCCCTTTCTCGTGTAGCCCTGCCTTGCCCTCTCCCCCGGGCCACAACACACCCCTTCCCCCCCCTCTCCGTTCCGCTGATCGGTCGCCTCGAATTCCTCTGGCCGGCCGCGCTCCAGCGCATCAAGAAGAGGCGGCCCTGGCCCGACCGCCCTCCAGCCTCACCCACCAGCAGCTCCAGCTCTCCATGCGGTCCCACAGCGCCACTCCGCTGGGACTCCGCTCGAGCGGCGACACCTCTGCAAGGTCGCTGGCCTCCTACCCCCACCACCCGTCGCTCTTCCCCACCGAGCCCGGGCAGAACACGGACAGCGGCCTGCCGGTCCGCCTCGCAATGGACCCGTACAGCCGCAGCCTGTCTTGTGGGACGGCCCGGGGCAGTGGCAGCCTGGGTTTCCCCGAGCGCAGCAGTCTGTCCGAAAGCACAGCGGCACAGCTAAGGACTGGCGACTCCGGCAGCCTGGTGCAAGCCCCGTCCATTGTCAAGGTAGGCCTGGCTCGCCCCACGATGTCACTCCTGCGGTATCACCCTCCCCCCCCCCCCCCCCCCCCCGCCCCCCCGCTTTGCATTCCTGCCGCCGGGAAGGGATGCGAAGGACAGGCTCAGGCCTCTGGAGACACATGCGGGACTGCGTCTGAGATGTGCCCCGTTCTTACGCCGCGTCTCGGCAGTCGGACGCGGTCCACATCAGCTTGTCCTCCTCTGAGGCTTCCACGGCCTCCTCGAGCCTGTGTGACTCCGCACCCTTGAGCCAAGACGCCTCCGAGCCGCGCTCGCCATCCCCGTCACTGACTTCCCCAGCTCTAACGCAATCCGCAAACCACCAGGTCCCACCCCCCCCCCACACCCCCCCCCCCCTTCCTCCCCAACTTCCTTCCCCATTCTCTCCCGGCAGCTTGGCAGTCTTTCACCCTCGTCGCGGCACCACTCCAGCCTGGCCTTTCGCCCGCTGTCTGTCCTCTGCTCCCACGCTTTCTCTTCCCTCCCCCTCCCCCCCTGCGCTCTCCTGCGCCCTCCTCCCCCCCTCGGCCCTGCATTCCCTCTTCCCACCCCAAAGATCCCCTCCCCGTGCCTCAGAAGTCTTCCAAACCTTTACCCCCCCCCCCCCCCCCCCCCCCCCCCCGGACCCCCATCCTCTTGCTCCCGCACTCACCGTGTGCCCCCTCAGCCCCCCCTGGGCTGGCGCCGCCTCGCTGACTCCACCCCCGGGCCTTCCGTCCATCCCGGGCTGATGGCCCACCTTCCTATTCAGGCTGCGTTGGCCGCTGTCCTCAGCGCCTCATCACGAGAGCAAGTCGAATTCCGGAGCTCCTCCTACACAAGCGGCGCCCCGGGAACGCGGACGCCCACGTTGAGCAATCCTGCGGCGGCCTCGCAGGCGAGCAGGGCTGCCGAAAACCACAGGGTGAGCGCCGGCCGCTGCGCTCCTTGACAGTGGCAAGGGAGGAGTGAGGGAACGGAGAGGCTGGGGCGAGCCAGTAGTTGGGAAGACGGAGGGTGGGGGGCGACGGGGGAACCACAACAGGGGATGCGTGGCGGCGAGTAGGGCTGGGAGAAGCCGTGGTGGGACCAGGGTTTTTCTCGGAAAGAGGAGGGGGGCGGGGAGAAAGGGGGGGGTGGGAAGCTGGGAGGGATGGAGACAGTGGCGAGGGCTGCGCCAGGTTCAAGAGGCAACAGGAGG
>NW_027449792.1:0-35903 GCF_964194025.1 Convolutriloba macropyga
TGAACTGAAGACAGTTTATTTCTTTTTTTTTCTTTTTCGTGGTCTCAAACTCAAAAATTTTGCATTTGTTTTTTGGATTTGAGTTCAAAACAAGTTTTTTCTTCTAAACACCGAACTCTTTCAAAGACACTCTTTGTCCTCAATTGATTACTCTCGATTTCTGCGTTCGTTAAGTGCTTTGAGTAAATGATTATATATACGTGTTCCTGTTATGGGATCAGGATGCCCACTAAAGACTAAGCTTAATCAGATTAACGCTTTTTCAAATTTTTTCGAAAAATTGAATTAGAGAGTATTATGACTTAGACAGCAATTGCTTTAGTTTTCCAACAAATATATAAACCTTAGTCATTAAGTTACCAAAAACTGTAAATACATTTGCCAAAAAAATTCCATGATAGAACTGGTTGTTTTCAACGAAAAAAATTTCATGACTGTATTTTCCATTCAAATATCGGAATGTTTCTAGAATGAATTTTTTACGGATGTGGCGAATTTCTTGAGCAATTTGACTTGTTTTAAGTCAGTTGCTGAGAAAAACTACGATGTAGTTTTTGATTACTAGTAATTAAACCTGTATTATTCGGCCATTGGGATGTTTCGTCATTGAATTTCTGCAGTTTTTCTCTGTCTTGTTGAACGCTACCGTCTATAAGCGTAACAACCTCTGGATACAGCAACCTACGCGCGACGATTTTAAATTTTTTATTAGAAATTTTTGTAAGATTGCCCTAATACCTGAAAGAAGAACAATTCTGATATTCTATTCTCCAATTCTTTACGGATGTGGTGAATTTCTTGAGCAATTTGACTGTTTTAAAGTCAGTTGCTGAGAAAAAAACTACGATGTTGTTTTTGTTTACTAGTAATTAAACGATTATTATTCGGCCATTGGGATGTTTCGTCATTGAATTTCTTCAGTTTTTCCCTGTCTTGTTCAACGCTACCGTGTTTTAGCGTAACAACGTCTGGATACAGCAACTTACACGCGACGATTTTACATTTTTTATTTGAAATGATTGTAAGATTGCCCTAATAACTGGAAGAAGAACAATTCTGAAATTCTATTAAGAGAGGAACTTCTTCTTTTCAAAAAGAAATTTCTCAATTGTTGCAACCAATCTGGCAATTTTGTGAATAGAAAAAACCTGCTCATTCAAAATGAGTTCCTTGCTCGAACAGCGTTACTCGAGATATCTCAACGTTTTTTGTTTTTTTGGGATAATTCAATCTTTGTTTGAATTCTCATTCATTGAATGTGACATCGAAATTTTGTAAAATTCATGAGAGAACTTTCACTCTCGTTAAGAAACTCGATTTTAAAACTCTCAATAAATTTTGAGAAAGCATTTCCAAGGTCACCTTAAACTTTCAAATTTCCGTTTCTGAACGTTATTTGGAATAAAAAACTCATGGGCTTCGTCTAATTTTCACCCGCTGTTCTCATAAACAAATTTTTTTCTCCTAATTTTGCAAAACGTTTATGTGTGTTTTGGCGCAAATTTATGTTCGCTCAGAAAAAGCTTCTTAACGTTTACAAAACCAGATTTGCAGTTTCATTTTTATTTAAGTGTTTAGTTGTTTGACAAGATTGCTGGTCATTTTTTTAAAAATAAATAACTCACTAAGTTGTCTTCAGAAAATTTGGCTTTGGTTAAAATAATGTTTGGGAAACCTGCAGATCTTTTACACCTAATAGGTTACTTTCTATCAGTTTAAACGAAATTTTTTTCTTGCACAGTAAAATAGTTCTGTAACTTTTCAGGCATTGGATTTAATTGGCGACTGGACCTAGTAGACATAATTGTTGCCTTTAGATCACTTTTTGTCTCAGAAATCTTTGCTCTCTTACATACATCCTGCATGTTTTTCTCTAGTTTTGGAATTTGTGTTTTTCGACTAAAATTCAACTCGTTCCTCGGCAACCTTGTTTGCTTTCCCTTGCAATTCTGTGGTTTCCTATTCTGATTCCATGGCAGCTTCAATTATGGCATTTAGTGGACTGCTAACATTGTCACCTAATGGTTGGTCTTCCAGGTCTTCAAAATTATCTTTAGTCTCTGTGGCTGATTCAATTTCAGTCATGTCATAATCGTCTTAGATGTCGGAATAGATTTTATCTCAACTTCTGTTGTTTTTTTCGCCGGAAGCTCTGGTGTAACTGGTTTTTCTGGTGTCTTATTCTTGTAGTTTATGTCTTTTTACTTTAAAAGGTTTTCGATTTTTCATTTTCCACCTTTAAATTCTAATCATTTTTGATTTCAACAATTTTGTATCATAGAACAAAGTAAATTTTCGTGTCTCTCATTTTTTTTAAAGTAGGGTGAAAAATAACATTTTTTGGTCTATTTTGTAGCTTGGTTTCCTACTATATCGACTATTATATGTTTACTAAAGGTCTTCACTGGGCTGTTATTTGTTACACTTCAGGTTGATTATCGTAGGCCATCATCCCAATGTTGGAGATTTTGCGCTTTCTATATTGGCCTAATTATTTGGAGAAGAGTTCCCCTATTGTTGGATTTTTCTTTTCTATCATCAAACTCCCTTTGGCTGTAAGACGTTTCGGATATCCTCTCTATTTTGAGCCCTTTCAAAAGACTACGGAATAATTTGATAATGAAGTTCAACTCTTGGTCAATTTGTAATTTAACTACTGTCAACATCTCTATTGTGTTTGCCCCTCAATGGGGTAAAGCTACAAATTCATAACACTTAGTGAATTGACCATCAATAAGCAAGATAAAATTGTTTTCCCGGGACTCGGCGAGTGGACCCCAGATATCATAAGCAAATTGCCAAAATGAATGACTAGATATACATTTTGTGGGCGCATGTCGATGCTTCTGTTTAGTGTTTTCCCTTTTCCCGCACACATCACAGCTTTTTATCCTATTTCTCATGTAACATCTCGTGCAAGTCCAATAAAATCCTTCAATAAAATCCTTGAATTACATTTTGTGGGTGCATGTCGATGCCTCTGTTTAGTGTTTTCCCTTTTCCCGCACATATCACAGGCTTTTATCCTATTTCTCATGTACCATCTCGTGCAAGTCCAATAAAATCTTTCAATAAAATCCTTGACTTACATTTTGTGGGTGCACGTTAATGCTTCTGTTTAGTGTTTTCCCTTTTGCCGCACACATCACAGCTTTCTATCCTATTTCTCATGCACCAGCTCGTGCAAGTCCAATAAAATCCTTCACAAGCCGTTTGCTCTGTTTTCTCTATCTCAAAGTGACATGCGCTACGAGAGTCGTGCAGCAGTTCAAGCACGTCGGACACTCTCTCCCATGGTATTCGTTTTTGACAAAGAACTTCAAAGTTAGGTTCCGTTTGGTGTCTCCAAAACAAAATCTCTTCTAGCAGACAAAAGAACGTATACTGAAAATAGTATATCCATAATTCCTCAGGAGATCCATTTTTCAATTGTCATGTGTCAGGATGAACTTTGTCAATTTGTTGTGAGTCTCGCAGATTTACTCTCTGTAGTTTTTCTTTGTAGTTAGCAATCTCATCTCCTATAGTGGACATTGCCTTCTTCTAAATAGATAGCAAGAGCGTTACCAAAATTGTTCGTTCTCTTACCTTTATGCGCGACGGACAGTCTGATTGTGGGATCTTCTATGCTGCTCTATGCCTAATTTCAAAATCAAATTTCCGAAGTTCTTCTATCTACATTTTAGAAAATACTAACCAAGCAGGTAATGTTTGAAATGATGCGTAAGATGAACAATTGCATATAATTTTGGATTATTTGCTGAATAATTTTAAATACAATGACATTTACTCAGAGTATTGCTAGCATAGACAACAATTCTTTCTTCTTTTCCAGTTTTTTGTGTAAAGTTTGCTCCGATGCATTTTAAAGAGGCATCCGCAGTCAATATATACGGATCGCTTGGTATGCTAAAAAGGGGCTTGTAAAATCTGTTCTTAATTCGTGTACAGTTTTTCACTCTTCATACGTTTAAGTTTTTAATATTAAGTTTTTTTAGCCAACGAGGCCCTGACGTCTTCAGAAAGAGGATGTTTATTTCATTATTTCTACCAGTTTTATTTTTTCTGGGTCAACTCTGAGTCCATTTTCTGATAAAATGTGTCCCAAGACACCTATTCTAGTTATTAAAAATTGACTTTTGTTCCTGTAAGCACATGTATAATCGGGTTCGGTATAGATCCATTCTATAGGCCGTGACAACGAAAAACTAATACAAACTAGACTGGGCTGCAAATTGTTACATTTTGGGGTCATGTATCGGTAGGCCATCATCCGTAAAGATAGGAAAAATGTGAACTCAAATTGATACTGGCCTATGTATTTGGAGAGGCATTCCTCTATTGTTCGATGTAGTCTCTATTATCTTATTGCCTTTGGGTAGCTAGATTTTGGATTATCTTTTCTGTTTCCTTGTTTAGCTTGACAATTTTGGATACAGTGGTTTAAGCTGGAATTTTACAATTATGTTATGAATTTTTTTATGAATGTCCAAATACTTGATACAAGAACAATTCTGACCTTCTATTAATAGAAAAACTTCTTCTGTTTGGAAAGAAGCTTTTCAATTGTTGCCACCAACCTTGCGCATGAATATATAAAAAAATATATAAAACGGAACCCGCTCGTTCAACGTGAGTTCCTTGCTCGAGGAACATTACTCGAGAAATCAGAACGTTTTTGGATGATTCAAGCTTTGTTTGAATTTTCGTTTGTTGCATGTGACTTCCCTCTGGTTGCGAAGCTCGAAATAAAGAATGTCAATATCTCTTTAAAAAGTATTTCCATGATCACCTCAAAATTTAAAGACTCCGTTTCTGAACGTTTTTTGGAACAGAAAACTCCTGGGCTTCGTTTTATTTTTACCCTGTTTCCACATAATCCTATATTTTCCTCTCGAATTTTCTAAAATTTTCAATTTTGTATTGGCGCAAAATTTTGGTACAAAGTGAAGGAAAAATAAAAAAAAAGTTTTTTGTGCTTATTTTTTCCAGTTTTCTCTTCAGGTCACGACAAAGATCCAACTTGTTCCTCAGCAACCTTGCTCGCTTTCCTTTGCAATTTTGGGGTTTCCTATTCTGATTCAATGGCAACTTCAATCATGGCATTTAGTGGACTGCTAATATTGTCACCTAATGGTTGGTCTTCCAGGTCTTCAAAATTATCTTCACTCACTGTGAATGACTCTATCACAATCATATCATAAACTTCTGTTGTTTTTTTCTTCTGAAGCTCAGGTGAAACTTGTTTCTCTGGTGTTTTATGATTTTTAGTTGATATCCTTTTACTTTAAAAATATTTCGACTTTTCATCTTCCATCTTTCAATTCTAATCGATTTTGATTTCAACAACTTTGTATCATAGAAAGAAGTGGATTTTCGTGTCTCTCATTTTTTCTAAAGTAGGGTTGAAAAATAACATTTTTTGGTCTAGTTTGTAGCTTGGTTTTCAACTATCTCGACTATTATATGTTTACTAAGGGTCTTCACTGGGCTGTTATTTGTTACACTTCGGGTTAATTATCGTAGGCCATCATCCCAATTTTGGAGATTTTTTGCACTATATTTTGACCTCCGCATTTGGAGAAGCGTTCCTCTATTGTTTGATTTGTATTTTCTTTGACTGGATTGCAATTGGGTTGTAATTTGTTTTGGATGTCTTCTCTATTGCGGGTCCCTTGCAAATACTACGGAATAAATTGGAAATGAAGTTCAACTCTTGGTCAATTTGTAATTTTACTAGTTCAACAGATGCCATCTCTACGGTTTTTTCCTCTCAATGGGGTTAATGTACGGCTTCATAACACTTAATGAAATGATCAACAAAAAACAAGATGTATTTGTCTTGGCAAGACTTGGGGAGTGGACCCCAGATATCGAAGGATAATTGCCAAAATTGATGAGTAGACTTCCATTTTGTGGGTGTTTGTTGATGCCTCTGGTTAGTGTTTGCCCTTTTCTGGCACACGTCACAGCTTTTTCTCCTATTTCTCGCGTACCGTCTTGTAAAAGTCCATTGAAATCTTTCATAAGTCGTTTGTTCTGATTTCTTTATCTCAAAATGACATACGCTAAGAGAGTCATGCAGCAGTTCAAGCTCATTGGACACTCTCTCCCATGGTATTAATGTTTAACAAAGAGTTTCGAAGTTATGTTTCGTTTGGAGTCTCCAAATCAAAATCCCTTCTATCAGACAAAATAATGAATACTGAAACTTGTATTTCCATAATTCCTTAGGTGATCCATTTTATAAATGTCAAGTCTCAGTTTTTTTTTGTTTATGACCCAATAGTAGACCTCTTTGAACTTTGTCAGTTTGTTGTGAGTCTCGCAGATTTTTTCTGTAATTTTTCTTCGTAATTAGCAATCTCAACTCCTATGGTGAATATTGCCTTCTTCTAAATTGATAGCAAGAGCGTTACCAAAATTGTTTGTTCTCTTACTTTTATGCGCGATGGACAGTCTGATTGTGGGATCTTCTATACTGCTGTATGCCTATTGTCAAAATCAATTTTCCCAAGTTCCTCCATCAATTTTTTAGAAAATTTAAACCAAGCAGATAATTTTTAAAATGTTGCTTAAGATGAACGGTTGCTTTTAATTCCAGCTGAGTTGCTGGATAATTTTAATTGCATTGACTTCTCTCTTCGTTTCCAGTTTTCCATGTAACTTTTGCCCCGATGCATGTTAAGGAGGCATGCGCAGTCAATGTAGAATGATCCCTTGTTATCTAAAGTGGGGTTTTTAAAATCTTTTCTTCAATTCGTTAACAGTTTTTTCACTCCCCACGCTTCACTCAAATTTATTTGATTTGTTTAGTAGCTCGTAGAGCAGCTCTGTTGTTTTTCCGAAACAGGATTAATTTTTCGGTAATAGACAACGAGGCCCTGACGTCTTCAGAAGGATGATTGTTCTTCCAATTTTTCTACAGTTCTTAATTTTTTTTGTGTCGACTCTGAGTTCATTTGTGGATAAGTTTTGTCCCATGAAACCTAATCGTTTTTAAAAAAATAGAATTTTGTTTCTGTGATCACATGTCTAAGCTGGCGCGCTATAGATGTAGTCTATAGGCAGTGACAGTGAAAATGCATTACAAAGTACACTGGGCTGTAGTTTGTTACAATTTGGGTCAATTACCGGTAGACCATCGTCCCTAAAGATAGGAAAAATGTGCACTCAAGTTGATAATGGCCTATGTATTTGGAGAGGCATTGCTCTATTGTTCAATTTGTTCTCTCTATCATCCCACCTCCTTTGGATAGCAAGTTTTTGGATTATCCCTTATATTTCCTCTTTTAGCTTGACAATTTTGGATACAGTGGGTTAAGCTGGAATTTTAAAATTAAGATATGAAATTTTTGTATGAATGTCCAAATATTTGATACAAGAACAATTCTGACCTTCTATTAATAGAACAACTTCTGTACGAAAAAAGCTTTTCAATTGTTGCCACCAACCTTGTACATGAATATATAAAAAAATATATAAAACGGAACCCGCTCGTTCAACGTTAGTTCCTTGCTCGAGGAACATTACTCGAGAAATCACAACGTTTTTGGATGATTCAATCTTTGTTTGAATTTTCGTTTGTTGAAAGTGATATTGAAAATTTTTTTATGAATCATAAGAAAAACTTCCCTCTTGTTAAGAAGCTCAAAATTCAAAATGTCAAAATCTCTTTAGAAAGCATTTCCATGATTACCTTAAAAATTAAAGATTCCGTTTCTGAACGTTTTTGGAACAGAAAACTCCTGAGCTTCGTGTTATTTTTAACCTGTGTTCACATAATCCTATATTTTCCTCTCAAATTTCCTGAAATTCCTATGTTTGTTTTGGCGCAAAATTTTGGTACAGAATGAAGGAAAAATAAAAATAGATTTGATGTTTCCAATCTATTTGAAGAAGTTTTCCTTTATTGTTCGATTTGTTCTTTCTATCATATTATTTCCTTTGGTTAGCAAGATTTTGGATGATCTTTTCTATTTCCCTGTTTAGCTTGACAAAGTTTGGATAGGATACAGTGGTTTACAAGCTGGGATTTTACAATTTTGATATAAGATTTTTGTAATAAAGTCCAATTACATGATACAAGACAACTCTAACCTTCTATTAAAAGAGAAAATTATTTTGTGCTAAAGGAAGCTTTTCAATTGTTACTACCATCTTTGCCAATTTGTGAACATATAAAACGGTATCCGCTTGAATCAATGGGTGTTTCAATCTGTGTTTGAATCAGTGCTTGATAATTCAATCAGTGTTTGAATTTTCCTTCGTAGAGTCATTGAAGTTTGACAAGATTCATGCTCTAGGAGAGTCATGATGCAATTCAAACACCTTGGCCGCTCTTTCCAATGGCACTAGTGTTTGACAAAAATTTTCAAATTGATCTTTCCAAAACAAAATCTCTTCTATCAAACAAAAAAATCTATATTGAGACCAGTATTTCCATAGTTCCGTGGAAGATTCAGTTTATAAATTTCATGTCTGACCATTTTTTGTGCATGACTCAACAGTGTATTTTTTGAACTTTTTCACATTGTTGCCAATCTCGCAGGTTCACACTCTGTAGTCAGTGTATTACCCAACTCGACACTCATAGTTTTTATGCTTCTAGTCTAAATCCATAGCTCTAGTGTTACCAAAAGTTGTTTGCTCTTTTGTCTTTATGTGCAACAGTCATTCAGAGGCTGACACCTTCTCTCCTGCTCTATGTTTAATGGCAAAATCGAATTGCCGAATTTCTTCTTTCCAACTTTCAGAGAATGCTAACCAAGCAGATAGTTTTCGAAATATTGCGTAAGATGAACTATGCATATAAATCCCCTTTATTTGCAGGATAAAATTTATTACATTGACTTTTACTCAGAGTATTGCTAGCCTACACAATAACTCTCACTTCTGTTCCAGTTATCAGTGTAAATTGCCCCGATGCATGTTGAAGAGACACTCACAGTCAATGTATACGGATCCCTATTGATTTGGTATATTGAAACTGGGGATTTTAAAACTTCTTAAATTCGTTTACAGTTGTTCTGCACTCCATGCTGCAATTAAAAATATTAGTTTTGTTTTTTAACATGTAGAGCAACTCTGCTGTTTTTTGAAACCGGAAATAAGTTTTTGATAATAGCCTACCAGGCCTCAGAAGGCCCTGATGTCCTTCAAACAGAGCATCGTAATTTCATTCCATCTACCTGTTTTATTTTTTCTGGGTGCACTCTGAGAGCATTTTAGGATGAGTTGTGTCCGGAGAAACGTATTCGCTTTTGAAAAAATTGAATTTGGATTATGTGATCAGATGTCTAATCTGGTGTGCTATAGATGTAGTCTATAGGCCTTGACTGAGAAAACCCTACACCACATACTCTAGGCTATAATTTGTTTCACTTTGGGTCAATTTTTGGCAGGCCATCATCACTAAAGGTAGGAAACTTGTACCAAGAGTTTATATTGGCCTATGTATTTGGAGAAGCATTCCTCTATTGTAATATTAGTTCTTTCTATCGCGCCATTTCCATTGGGAAGTAGGGTGTGTTAGATGATCTTTCCTATTTTCTCTTTAGCTGGACAACGTTTGGATGCAGTGTGTTAATTAATGCGATTTTACAATTTTGATATGAAACTTTTTTTTGAATGATATTCCAAACACGTGATACAAGAAATGACCTTCTAATAAGAGCAGAACTTCTTCTGTGCGAACGGAAGCTTTTCAATTATTCCTGCCAACCTTGCACATGAATATATACTTGAATCTATAAAATGAAGCCCACTCCTTCAACGTGAGGTCCTTGCTCAAAAAGCACTGCTCAAGAACTCAAAACCTTTTTGAATATTTCTAT
Source organism: Convolutriloba macropyga (assembly GCF_964194025.1). Lineage (NCBI taxonomy): Eukaryota > Metazoa > Xenacoelomorpha > Acoela > Convolutidae > Convolutriloba > Convolutriloba macropyga. Next base: position 9,837 of record NW_027449792.1, read on the forward strand.
CATTGTTTGAAATTTCATTAATTCAATCTGACAATGCAGATTGCTAAGAGTCATGATCAAAATGTCTTTTTGTCGTTTGAATGTAAGAACATCAATAACGCTTGAAACAAGCATCTCCAAGGTAACCTAGGAAATTATAAATGTCAATTACGCATGAAACAAGCATCTCCAAGATATCCTAGGAAATTATAAATTTCCATATTTGACTTTTATTGGGAAAAAAATCTCCTGGTCTCAGAGCTATTTTCACTCGTTGTTCACATAAAATTACAACTTTTAAAAACTCTTAGTTGTTTTTCGGTGCAAATTTTTTCTCCGCTCAAATAGATTTGTTTTGACGTTCAGAAAACAAATTTTGTAGGGTGCTCTTAATTAAATGTGTTTGTTAGTTTGACAGTCTTCCTTGCTTTGATTTTCAGAATAATAACTTACTAAGTTTTCTTCAAAAAAATGGGGTTTTGATTAAAACAGTTTGTGAAACCTAATAAACATGGAAAATTAAAAGGTTATTTTATATCAGTTTCCCGCAAATTGCTCCCAAATAATTTTTTGCATTGATCATCGCATCTTCAAAAATTTTTCTCTTGTTGGTGAAAACCGTTCTGCAGGCTCAACCTACACAGCGCCTTGGCGTTTAAATTTTTTTTGATGCTCTGGCTATGCTCACCAACATGGGTTGTCTCACTTGCAATTGTATGTTTATTCCGCAATAGGTTGTATCTCCAAAACCTGGTAAGGCCAATTTTTTGCGAAGCCTATAACAAACTCACTCATACAATGGGTGGACTGATTTTAGGAGTCTTGATTTTTCTGTTAAAAAATTCTTCATTGTATAAGTTGCTTCTCCTATGTCCAGACATGGTTCATATTGAGAATCGCACACGCAAATTTTTATTTTTATCTCAGTCTGAGCCTCAATAAATTTCGAGCTACCCTCCTCTATTGTTTTCGATGCTCACATTCTGTTATCAAGTTTTGTACTGTGATCCAGAAAAAAAATGTTTGTTGAAACAATATGAGTAAAATAATATCCGTACATTTGGTACAAAGTGAAGAAAAAACAAAAAAGGCTGGCATTTAAGAATACCAACATAGTGATACTCCATTATACAACGCGCCGAACTTGCATTTCTTTTCGAATCTATTAGTTTTTCTGATTTCTCCTGAAACAAAAATATCATCACTTATCTCATTGCTAGAATACTCTTCATTTTGCTCAGTGAAATAGTTCTGTATTTTATCAGGCATTGATTTTATTCGGTTACTAAACCGAAAGACCTATTTGGTGTATTCAGATCACTTTTTTCCTTTTTCTCAGAAAACTTTTTTCAGAAACCTTTGCTGCCATACATATAGCTTGCGTGTTTTTTTCTAGTTTTGGAGTTTTTGTTTGTGCAAATTTTTTCCAGTTTTCTCTTCAAGTCTCGAATACCGACAAAAATTCGACTCGTTCCTCAGCAACTTTGTTCGCCTTCCCCTGCAATTCAAGCATTTCCTATTCTGATTTCAGAGCAACTCCGTTTACAGAACTTAGTGGATTGCTAGCATTGTCACCTAAAAGTTGGTCCTCCGGGTTAAATTGATCTTCACTGTCTGAGATGGATTATATCTCATTCAAATCAAATCGTCTGAGCGTTCTCATTAGATATTTATCTCAACGTCTTCTATTGTTGTTCGTTTCGCCTGAAGCTCAAGCGTAAGTTTTTTTCCTGTTGTTTTATGTTTTTAGTCAGCCATGAAGGTTTTTGAAATTTCTTTACTTTTAACCTCCCACCTTGAAATTCTAATTGTTAATGATTTCAATAATTGTGTCCGGTCATCTATAGGATGAAGTAAATTTTCATTTCTCTCCTTTTTTATAGATTCTGGTTGAAAACTAACATTTCTATGCTTATTTTGTAGCTTGGTTGATATCGAATTGGATCAGAACGGTTCTTACGGCGGTCTTCTTTGACATGCTTGAATTCTTCCATCAATTGATCGTTCTCTTGTAGTTTTGGTTTAAATGTGAAAACATAGTCACTTGGTTTTGCATATATTTTATTATGTGGTGTGCTAAAGACGAAGTCTATAGGCAGCCACAGGGAAAACCAATACCACATACGCTGGTCATTTTTTGTTACATTTTGGGTTGAGTACCGAAAAGACATTATCCCTAAATGTGGAAAGTTTGTGCACTCAAGTTGTTACTGGCTAACGTATTTGGAGAGCCGTTTCTCTATTGTTTATTTTGTCTTTTCTATCAACGCATTCCCCTTTAGTCGTCAGACGTTCTGAAAGTCTCTTTGTTTCCAGTCCACTACAGAAAAAAACTGGAAATGAGTTCAACTGTTGGCCATTTTGATAATTGACTCAACAGTTCATTCTAACTATTGGGTGTTCGATAAACAACGACAAAACCCTTACTGAATTTATTGCAAATAAGCAATATGTTTTTGTTTAACAAACACCCGGAAACTGGACCCAAGATAAGGAGCGATAATTGTCAAATTTATGACTAGATTATCATTTTTTGAGTACCTTTCGATGTTTCTGTTTAGCGTTTTTTTTTGCGCACACGTCACTGCTTTATATCCTATTTTTCATGCACCATCTCGTGTAAGTCCAATAAAATCTTTCACAAGCCGTTTGTTTTGTTTTCTCTATCTCAAAGTGACATGCGCTACGAGATTTATGCAGCAGTTGAAGCACGTTGGACACTCTCTCCCATGGTACTAGAATTTGACACACAGTTTCAAACTACGATTCTGTTTGGGGTTTGCAATACAAAATCGCTTCTATCAGAAAAAAAAACTTGCATACTGAAATCGGTAGTTCCATAACTCCTTGGCAACTTCTTTTTTCAATAGCAGTGGCCCAGTATTTTTTCGTTTATGACACAAGAGTACACCTCTTTGAGCTTGTTTGTCACTTTGTTGCAAGCCTCGCTGGTTTACTCTCTGTAGTTAATGTAGTTGCCAACCACGCCACCCATACTCAATATCGTCTTCGTCTAAATCGATAGCGTCACCAGTTCTTTGATCTTTTGACTTTATGGGCGACAGACAGTCGGAATGTGGCATCTTCTCTCCTGCTCTATTTTTGACGTCAAAATCAAAGCGCCCAAGTTCTTCTATCCATCGTTTAGAAATTGCTGACCATGCAGATAATATTTCAAATTTTGCGTAAAATGAACGATTGCAAATATTTCCCACTTAGTTTTTGGGTAATTACGTTGACCTCAACTGAGAGTTTTGCTAGCATACACAAAAACTTTTTCTTTCGTTCCAATTTTTTATGTAAAATTTGCCTCGATGCATGTTAAAGAGGCATCCGCCGCCAATGAATACGGATCCCTATTTATTTGGTATATAGAAAGTGGGGCGTTTTTAAAACTTCTTTAATTCGGTTACAGTTTTTTTGCACTACATGCAGCAATCAAAACTTTTTGTTTTTTTAGTACTCTGTACAGCAACTCTGCTGTTTCTCTGAAACCGAAAATAAGTTTTTGATAATAGCCAACCAGGCCAAGGAAGTCCATGATGTTTATAAAACAGAGTATCAACATTTCGTTCCCTCTCGGGTCTTATTTTTTCTAGGTCAACTCTGAGTACATTTTCGGTTTGAATTATTTCAGAAGAAACGTATTCGCTTTTGAAAAAAATTAATTTTGATCTTGTGATCACATGTCTAATCTGGTGTGCTATAGATACAGTCTATAGGCAGTGACTGAGAAAACCTTTTACCACATACGCTGGCTAAAATTTGTTACACCTTGGGTCAATTTTTGGAAGGCCATCATCACTAAAGATTGAAAAATGTTGCACTCAAATTGATATTTCCTATCTATTTGTAGAGGTTTTCCTCTATTGTTCGATTTGTTCTTTCTATCATACCATTTCTTTTGGGTAGCAAGTTTTTGGATGATCTTCTCTGTTTCCCTGTTTAGCTTGACAACTTTTGGATACAGGGGGTTATGAGCTGAAATTTTACAATTTTGATATAAAATGTTCGTATTAATGTCCAAATACTTGATACAAGACAACTTTGACCATCTATTAGAAAAAAAATTATTTTGAGCAAAAGGAAGCTTTTCAATTTTTACCACAAATTTTACCATTTTAGTAATATATAAAACGGAACCTGCTCTTTCAACTTGAGGTCCTTGCTCAACGAGCTTTACTCAGCAACTCGCAAAGTTCTTGGATTTTTCAATCAGTGCTTGAATATTCCTTCGTAGAGTCTGACATTAAAACCTTCAAGCACGTTGGCACTCTCTCCCATGGTCTTAGTGTTTAACAGGGAGTCTCAAAGTTAGATTCCTTTTGGTTTCTCCAATCCAGAATCCCTTCTATCAGACCAAAAAATGTATACTGAGAATAGAATATCAAACATTTTTTGAGAGATCCATTTTTCAATTGTAATGTCGCAGGATTTTTTTGTTTATGACCCAAGAGTAATTCTCTTTGAACTTTGTTATTTTTTTGTGAGACTCGCAGGTTTACTCTTTGCAGTTTTTTTTAGATAGCAACCCCAACTCTTATGGTGATTATTGTCTTGCTCTAAATCAATAATAATAGCGTTGGCAAAAGCTGTTTGTTCATTTGTCTTTGTGCGCGACAGTCAGTCGGAATGTGGTGTGTTCTATCCTGCTCTATGCCTAATCAATTTTCCCAAGTTATTCTATATATCTTTTAGAAATTGCTAATCAAGCAGATAATTTTTAAAATGATGCGTAAGATGAACAATTGCATATAATTCCCGTTCATTTGCTTGATAATGTCATTGACTTTTACTCAGAGTATTGCTAATATATACAATAATTCTCTGTGCTTCTAACTTTTAGTCTAAAATTTGCCCAATGCGTGTTACAGAGGCACCAACAGTCAAGGTATACGGATCCCTATAATAATTCGGCATCGTAAAGCTGGGACTTTTAAAACTACATCTTTTATTCGTTTAAAACTCTTTTGCATTCCATGCTTCAATCAAATTCACTTGATTTGTTTAGTAGCCTGTAGAGCAGCTCTGCTGTTTTTCAGAAACCTGGGTTACTTTTTTGACAACAACTCAAATGGCCCAGGAAGGCCCTGACGTCTTTCAGAAGGAAGACGGTTTCTTCAGTCTTTCTACCGGTCTTTCTATTTCGGGGATCCACTTTGATTTCATTTCTCGATAAATTATGTCCCAAGAAACCTAATCCGTATGTTTTAAAATGGCTGAATTCGTTTAGCCGAGATTACAAGTGTAATCTCGGCTACACGTTGGAATACCAGTTTCAACCGTTTTTGCTAATCTTTTAAACTTTTTCGGAAACAATAACGTCATCTAGATGAACTTGAGCTGTTTCGTAACAGAAGCCATTCAAAAAATTATTTCAATCGTCTTCTGAAAGGCTTCCGGCACAGATGTTAAACCCATAGAAAATCTTTTGCACTTAGAGAGGCCTAATTTCCACCTAAGGTTTTATAAAGCTCTCAATCTTTGTTTCACATTTTAGAGCGCCATTTGAAAGCATCCCAAAAAAAATTATTTTCCACTCCAGAAGAACAGTATGTTTTTTCCAAAACATTGCACTGAAATCATTAATTTGTTGTAACGGCCATCATGCTGTTTGTTGAGACCACGATAGCCTGCCTACAAATGAAAAATAAGTACCATCTACTCTTGAAACAGCAATGATCGTGCAGCCCAATTGCAGCGTGTTTGCTCAATTTTGTCATCTGATTCCAAACCTAACCTTCCCTACAACCTTTTTCAAAGCTTTTATGTTCTCAAAGCTCAAGCCACCATAGGTGCGTCTGATTGTTTCAGCATCTTTCTTCAGTTTTATTTTTGGATATATATTATGAGAAAACTCCTTATCAATTCATTTTTGCGATAATATAATCTCATTTTGTTGCATAGCGTTGCAACTTCTTTCAATTGCTCCCGAGTCAAACTCATTGGACTTGAGGGGGTCACATGTTTCTCAAAAAACCCTTTCGAGTTTTTTCTCTGTGTTGTTTTGCTGTATTTTAGAATTATTTCTAACGTTGTCTGCACATGTGAGTCTCCCATTTTGTAAAGTTTCCTGTGTTCTAATATAGGATTAGAACTCAAACCCATACAAAATCATCAACAATTTTTTTAGTGAACTCGCTGCCAATAAACATCATTCTCATCGATTTCTCATATGGGTCTGACAAAAGTTTCAGATTGTCTTTCATTGTTGCCTCCCTGATAAACAAAATCGAATTTAGTGACGATTTCGCAACAATAAGGTAGTTAATGATCTTCTGCTACAATCTAAATTTTTTTAAAGCTTCGTGGCGACTGGAATAACAACAAATTTACAAATTTTCCTATACTCACGCAAAAATAGATGGGTTTCTCTTGGATTTAAAATAAAATCAAAACTGTATAGAAATATCCATTTCTAATAAAAGATTGTTTGCTCAATTTCAGTCGCTAGGAATTCAACTGTTATGTTTCAGATATCAATTTTTTGAAGTAGAACTGGAACCTTTGTTGACTCCTTTACATCCAGTTTCTCGTTTTTAGAAGCTTTCATTTTTATGATACACGTTCTCTTCTTCTTGCTTGGTTCTCCTAATTGCTTAGTGAGTGATTCGCTCCCATAATTAAAACTACTTCCACTGTCAATTAGTGTCATTATCAGTTCGTCTTTTGTCATTTTTTTCAAAACAACATTTGAACTGGGATTTTTTTTGCCATGAAATTGTTTTATGTAGCTTGCTGAAACTGAAGCCCCGCCACCTTCAGCTAGTTCTCGTTTAAATGGTGGCAGTTTTGCTTTAGGAGATTTGTGCTCCCACATTCTTATTAGTTCATGTTTTTCCTGGATGCCTTGACTGCAATGGTAATGTTTGTTCTCAAAACTTACCCTTGTTTTGGTTGCTCTGTACAATTCTCGTTCAATTGATTGCTGTTTCCGTGGTGATTGCTACTTGTGTTGGCGAATGCGCTCTATTGCCGTAACTGTTTCGTCTATTATTGGCGCTGCTTCTATTATAGCTATTATAATTTCTCCTTCCTTCTCTATTTTCTCACCAACCTCATTTTCTACCGCACAAAAACTCTTTTGGTCTCGCTCCTTGCAATAGAAAATTTTATTTATTTTGTCTGATAGGTTGAATAAATTGCAGTGTTCTCACTCATTGAACAGATTAAATAAAGGAGAAATTTTATGTAATTGGATGGCAGAAAAATGCGGCTCAATGAACTTCTCCAAAATTCTTATAACTGTTGTGATATGTAGTACTCTTTCTAGTATTTTGTCTACAGTCATATCCGCGTCGCCTAAGTTCTTCCTCAGATTGAGTTGCAGTTGAATATTTCCTACGCCTTTGAGGATGATGAGGCAAAATAAGAAGATAAGTTGAGTTGTTTCTTTAGACTCATGAAGATACGCTTTTAAGCTAATATTTGCAAATTACAGAGATCGTCTGTTAATTTTTACCAGGCTGCTGGATTCTCCTAGCTATCCTACCCCAGAACACTACCGATTTCCTATTGTAATATTAGCTGAAAGTTTTTACGATTTCATTACAATTTTTTAAGTCCTCAAAATGTGTACGATAGAAACCAATAGCCGACATTTGTAACAGTAACGCAAAAAAAATGCAGCAGTTCAACAATTTCGTTAACGGCGCCGTTTACTGTTTCCTTTGTAAGAAAAAATATCACCGCTTCATTTACAATTTTTCGTGCAACCAATCGGCGCTTCCGTTTCCGCCTCATGGAGTTTTTGAATGCGAATTACTGTGGCAGTGGCTTAGTTTGTTATAGGCGCTGCTCACCGCACAGTTATTAAGCTTTTGCTTTCTATCTCTATTTTCTCTTTAGCCTTGCTCTCTAATGCGAATAAATTTTTTTGTCTCGCTCCAAGCAAAAAAAAAATTTGGGTAATTTTGTCTGTTAGATTGACTAATGGACAATATTTTCATCAAATCATCAATCGGATTAACTAATAGAAAATTTTGATTTAACTGGATGGAAGAAAACCTAGGCTTAATGTACTCAAACTGAATTCTCGAGACTGTTTCTGTATGTATTGTTCGTTCTAAAATTTTCTCTACAGTCAGATCTGCTTCAGCTAAGTTCTGTCTCAGATTCATTCGCACTTTTCTATGCCTTCGAGGAATCCTCTCGAAATGCTATGTTCTCTTAACTCAATAGACTTTTGGGATAAACTTTTAGGGCTAATGATGGCTAATCATTGAGAACATCTGCTAATTTCTCACCAGGCTACTCTCTCTCCTGCCCCAGAAGACTACTCCTTGTAATGTTGCCTGAAAGCAAAGCTTTTACGATCTCATCATAACTCTTTTCTAAGTCGTCGAAGAATGTACCATAGAAATCGATTACCGAGCTTTGTAACCGTGACGCGAAATTAATCTGCAATTCGCCAATTTTCGTGTTGTCGCTATTTACGGCTTCCTTTGTCAGCAACTTCTGAAGTTGTGACGAGAGCTCAAAGTGATTAAACGTTCCTTTCAAAATTATTGGATCCCCACATAAGCATACTAGTAACGTTGAAAATTGCCACGGAAAATTTCATATATTATGACTGAACACGAAACAGTAGTTGTCCGTGCGAATCTTACACTGAATTATTAATATAAAGATTCCTATTACAGGGAGTCAACCAAACAATTCTTTCAGTCTTTTTAGCCGCCCATTTTTTGACTTGTGACTTGGCAAAAGGATGCCTATGAAATGTTTCTGTTCCGGTAAAGTCCCAAATACTCAGCGTTTTATGATCACTAACAATTAGTTTGTCTGTGTGTAACGCATTCCAAAATATTCTAAAATTTCGGCGTGCAAAGTGGTTAAAATAATGCAAAACCAGCCAAGACCAGATAAAAAAACAAATTATACGACTGCTTTTAAAATAGCTGAGACTTCGAAACAGCAGTTTTTTTGAAACTGTCAGAGTGGAGATCTGTGAAAAATCGAACAAAAATATTACTGATCAAAAGTATATTGACCTGTTAATATTTGAAATTGATAGCGAAAATGCATATGCGGGTCAGTTAGAGTCCAAGTAAGTAATAATCGCATCAAGTTAAGTTTAGACATCAACCAGAGAAACCTATATTCCAGCATAAAACAGACAAGGCGGCTCGGTAATGTGCGATGGCACATAAAGTTCCGACCCCGCCCATCCACAATTTTGGCATAATTGTCTAGCAAATGAGGAACAGATAGAAAAACCCAAAAATTATTTTTTGCGAAAAGTCTTTTTCAAAAAATTCTGTATGAACGATAAGATAGCCTCCAAAGCAAATAACTCAGTGGAGTTAAAAATTGATGCATTAGCTTGATGTAATATGTCAATATTAAGAAAGCGAGTCAAGATGAACGTCAAAAACAAACAACAACAACAGCAACAAACATTATTTACATCAAAAAATTTTTTTCCCTCTTAAAAACTAAATTTAATAACAAAGTCAACATACCGTCAGATAAACCTAAAACTAAACAAAAATAACTAATAAATCACCAGAAACCATATGCGACCAGTCCATAAAAAGGTTTGGTAACAATTATACAAAAAAGAACAAAAACATTAAAGTGAAAAATATAACTTATTTTTTTGAAACAGTTAACTTCAAAGTAATAAATACCATTAGGAATCAATTAACATTACCACAAATTTACAATTACCACTGTTTCTAGAGAAGGGCATTAGGACCTGTCCTTCTTCATTTTTTAAAGCGGCTAAAATGAACAACAAAAAAAAAACAAACAAAATTTCAATTGAAACTTGCCAGAAAACGCTGCCAAAACCCTCGAGCCATATTTTGTCCCTCAAAATATATTCGATTGCGCCTTCATCAAACAGCTATAAAGTAGTACGTGTCCATTCATTAGTAAGACTAGGTAACAAGTAGACAAAAAAGCGAAGTGCTAAAGTATGAAATAATTTCAATTTTTTTTTCGAAGAAAAATTACATTCAATGTCATAAAAGGCATTAATTACAAACAGAACTATTTGAATAGGGTCGTTTATTCAAAAAAAGGAAGCCCTCGAGACCTGCAGTTACCCAGAATATTTCTCGCATCTACAAAAAGAACGTCAAATAAGACAAAAAATCAAACTAATTTACATTTTTGTGAAAAACCGGTGTCGAAGCCACTAAGGTCATAACAAATTCATTAAAAAAAAAGATTTTGGGACACCAATCCCTTTTATTCCCTTGACACCCATAATGTCATATTTGACCTGTAATGAAATAACGAGATTAGCTAACAAAAAGAAACATAAAAAGAACAAAAATGCGAAGTTAAACAGTTTTTTTTTTTTAATTTTGGAAAACGATTGTTTTCAAAGTCATGAAAGCCATCAGCTATTTACTAATATCAGAATATCGGTTCTTCTATTCTTCCACGAAAAGCCAATGAAAGTTATCACTATGCAGGAAATTTCATACGACCGAAACGACAAAGTATAAATGACAGTTAAAAACAAAATTAAAAATTTCAATTGATTTCTTCAAGAAAGAGGCGCCGAGGCCGTTAAAACGATTATGTATATCTTTCAGGATTGCAATATGTTCAATTGTGTTTTATTTTTAACGCTAATAATGTGACAAGAGAACTGTCAATAATGGGATAATGTGACAAAATTCGAAAACGTGAAAAACTGGCAAATATCGAAACAAACAAAAATCTGAAATCTTGTAGTATCAATGCCAGAAAACAATAACTTCAGGCTCAAAACTGCAACCGAGAAGAAATGTTAAATCAGTAGAAAGAAGAAGCATTCTTTTTTTGCAGACACTAAGCTGGAAGTTGAACAAATTAAGAAAAAAATAGAGGAAAACTTAATTAAGCCATTATTTATTGAAAAGTCAATTATTTTTAAAAGAAACGACCATAAACTTTCAAGTTAAAATTTAAATGGATTAGCTTGGAGCTTTTTAGTAAGCAAACTGGTTGGACCTATCACTCCTGAGCATTGATTCGATATGTTCTGTTTTTTATTTTTAAAGAAAGGGTCCTTTTTTTTTAAAAAAAAAGACCGACTGATTACAACCCGATTTCTTTGGGTGGTAGCAGTCCAAGAATGGCCCAAAACAAGCCCTGCTATTGCTTTTTGTCCGTTAGGAACATTTGATTTTCGAATGTTGCAGATATAGATAATTTGTTAGTTGAAAACTCAAAATAAGTTCTGCATTTTTGATAATCAACGAGTAAAGTTAGCAAAAAAAGGCAAAGTTTTAACTACAGAGCACTCTCAGCGTACTCTGAAGTAGAAATAGCCCCCCTCTGAGTCTACAAAGATTGTATGAGTGTTGTTTGGAGGTGTACTGTCGGCAAACTTAATCAAAACGGACTAAAGTAGCTTATTTCGTGCTGTTTTTGTTGAAAAAGGCTAAATTTTGAAATATTTATCCACATTTTTTGACCAAAAAAATTAAATCAAAACAATGAACAATGCTTGTTCGTCTTCAAAAATAAAATCAACGACACTATTCTTAAAAATTATAACAAATTTTAGCAAAATTGACGAAAATTTAGGCAAAAATTCCGGAAAATGTGAATAAAAACAACGGGAATTCACTCTACTTCTCTGAAGTTCTCAGAAGAAATTCAAAATAAGAAAAGCCGAGAAGATTTTTTATATTTAAAAATAAAATCAACAACAAGTTTTTAAAAAATGTTGACAAATTTTAGCAAAATTGGCGAAATTTTGGTCAAAAATTAGCGAAAATTCCGTAAAATGTGAATAAAAATCAACGGAATTCACACTATTTTCACAAAACTTTAAACCTCGATAACTCCCTGTAGAAAACGAAAATTAAAAAAATCTTTTTAATTCCATATTCTACGCTGGACGAGCTTTCTAATGATACCACTCTCAACTCTCTACGATGAATGTATCGATCGGCGAAAATTCACTGAACAAAAAAAAAAAAAAACCCATTTGAGTATATAGTTCCTCCCCCCTCAAGAGGGTCGGAACAAAAATACAATTTGGAAATTGCAAATTAAGAAAAACACGTGTTAACTTTATTGAAAATAATATGGAACATATCATCTCCTGAGTTAGGTTTTTCTCGGATTTTTTGCCTAGTTTAGATATTGTCACCTTTATGAATTGCGATTCAGCGTACACTATAGAATTCAAATACTAAATACTGCCCCCCCCCCGCCCTAAACGGACGATTTTCAGAACGGAAAAGGCGCAAATTACCTAATGTTACAAGAAAAATTTCACTCGTTGAATAGTAAGCGGCGTCGGAAGCTTGTTCTAAATGATTGAGCTTATCATTCCGAACAAATAATTAGTGGGTGATCATTATTTCCTAGAAATGGGGGCTTTCAAGTGAATTTAATTAGGGGCCTATTTTATTGAACGGTTTTTCTAGTGAATTTTCCAGTCTTTGTCTGAATGACAAGAAAAAATGAGATTAAACAAAATTGGTTACGAGAATACGACATTAAAGTCATATTCAACTTCCACTTGATACACACGCAACCACCGCACCCGGTTCTGCGGGACGTAAAATCTGAACTGATTGTGGATTATAGATAGGAAAGTTATAATTTTTGAAAGTGTTAATAATTTTTCAATGGGCTGCTAATTGAACTATTTTACCTTGCGGATGTGATTAAAAGTTGTAACTTGAGGATGACATGAAGGCTCAAACTTAAAATTAACTATTTCTGAGCTGTTGAATGAGTTTGATGTTTAAACATTAAAAAAGAGGACAGTTGGAGATGAAATTTGCGAGTTTGACAAAAGTGAGCTTATCGCTCTTCAGGACTCACAACTCAATAAAAAACATCAAAATGCAAAAGGCCAATGCTGGAAAAAGATCAGTTCCAACACACAATTTCTAAAGGATTTTACATCGATTGATATTGTCGCATTGGTCACGGAATATGATTTGTTGAAGTTTTGATGCCATCAGTAGGACGCCAATAATTGTGAAAAGAAACATCCTGGCGATGATTTAAATTGGTAGGTGCAACCGTGAACTTACTATGTTCGAAAAAAATTTAGTTTAAGTCTGCTGTTTTGACAACTTATTGTTATTAATTGGAGAACACCATTTGGAAAGTCAAAAATTTGATCTTTTGCGATCTTCAAATCGTGGACTTGCTTGAAAGAGTTTGAGGAAGAATTTTGAGAAAAAATCCCTAATTTTTGGGTTCTTAAAAATTAACGATTAAATTGAGGGATCTGGACAATATTTGTCGGTTCCTGCACAAACGAGACTTGAGTCGCGCCCAGTTGCAACAAGTGGCCTTTCAACCCAATCAGTTTGCAACTGGGTGCTTCATTTGTGATTTGATTGCTGGAACAGAGAACAAACTCAAGACTGATAACGAATCTGTCAAATTAAAGCAAAGTATCACACGCCATATGAAGATTCGGTCCATTGTTTTAGTTTTATGCATTTTGAAATACTAAATCCAATCCTCAATGTCATTTATAAACATCTGTGGCTTATCAATTCAATTATCCAATTGCGATTTTCCTTTAACTATGTTTGAGTACTGCTTCGGCAAACCTGTTAGTCATTCCTAAAAAAGGACTACAAGAGAGATTTAACAAGATTATGGTTCGGCCCTTTTTTGAAAAAATTTGACGATGAGAGGAAGTAATCAGACAAAGATTCGCGATGTTGCGAACATTAAAGACCATTTTTCAAAATAATGCGGCTATGAGAAAAAAATTAATCACACTATGGTTCGCAATGTTGCGAACATTAAAGCTCATTTTTTTGAAATCTTGCGGCCAAGAGAGGGAATTAATCATACTATGATTTGCACTGTTTCGTTCATTTTGGCCCATTTTTTGAAGTAATGCAACAATGAGAGGGAAGTAATGAGACAATGATTCGCGATGTTGCGAACATTAAAGCCCATTTTTCAAAATAATGCGGCTATGAGAGGGAATTATTCATACTGTGATTCAATTTTTCTCGAGTTTATGAAACGAAATAGGGCAATTTATGAAATTTTTGTGGGGCTATGATTCGGATGAGTCCGATTTTGATTCGATTTAGGGCTTGCACATCAGACGTTTTGCGACTATGATTCATTGATGCCAGACCATGAGTTGAAATAGAGTGACCAAAAAGTTTGGTCCAGACTGTTTATTAATCGTCTGGGAGGAGGTACCCTCGAGACAAAAATTTGTCGAATCATGTTTCGACCACCTCACCTCGGGTTTTAGCCTAAAGATTCCTATTGCGGGGCTCAATCGTAAAAATATTTCAATCTTTCTTGCCGGCTCTTTTCTGACTTTTGACCTGGTTTAAGGACACCTATCAGAGGTTTCAGTGCCCGTCATCATCAACTTTTTTGTAGATCAGTGAAATGGTGTCCAAAAATTTGTGTTGGCGGTTTTGGTTGTATTGCTGGTATCATTGAAAGTAGCAGGATATTGATTATCTAACTGCAAAACGAGTTCCCCGATGTAATCATCAACACTGCAACCTTTATTAACTTAAGTATCAACTCTACAAACTAGTGCTCTACCAGCAGTTGGAACATTAGGAATTGTTTTGGCCTCTCGAATAGAATTAAAAATCAAATATACAACGGAAAACGTATAACAATAAAAATATCTTTAGGATTTAGAACCATCCACCCGTAATTTTCTATTTAGTTAGAACTTCAAGCCGAATTTAATTTTTATCCCCGTCAGATCGCTTATTAAATATAGAATCTAAAGTATTAGTATCAGAAACATCTTTATGTACATCACTTTTCATCGTTGATTTTAGTATTATATTAGTTATCTGTTTTTTTTGTGATCCAGAAAATCTTTAAAAATAGATTATTCCTTTAAGTTCATTGTAAATTCATTGTAGATTCCAATTGTTTACCCGTTCTAATCTTCCAAATCCATCTCTAATAAATAGAATAACATTATTTTTATCGCAAAATTCTAAATAATGATTAACAAAATACACTTTACTGATACTGTTGCAACATAGACAATTGTATGTCAAGCTAATTTTTCCAAATGGAATTCTCCTGAATCTGTTTTCTCATATGCTCTAAAAGTTTTATTGCTGGTTCTGATATAAAATAAAAACCCTGCTATGAAAAATAAAATCAATGCTATTAATAATGATATGCTGATTTTGAGACTTATAGAAAAAAGTAATATTTACATCTGAAGATTTTTTTTGAAAAGTTTAATAATATGAATGAAGCTATGAGTAACATTGAATCACAAAATATAAGTGACGATATAACTTTGATATAAGCAATTGAAGTTGTAATGCGAGATTTATTTAAGCGAGATTTTATTAGGGTGAGTCATATTATTAATGTTAATTTTTATCCATCAGAATGAACACATTTGTTTTTCGTTATTTGAAGAGGAAAACTTGATTTAATTTTTGAATGAGTCATCGAATAATTAATCAAATTATTTATTTTGTTCTTTGTGGTAGTGAATATTAAGATAAAGATAGTACTAATGACAATGCTGAAGTTGAACATATTTGTGTTGTAAAACAGTACCCTACATCTGATAAGATACCTAGTGATTTAGGAAATTCATGATGATTGCAATGATGATGATGATGTACCAGCAATGGCTAAATTTATTCTTGAATACTTCTTTAGAGGTTGAAATAATTATTGTAATACGATTTACCTTAGGCAAAGACTACTTTCATTAGATAGACCTTTTGTTAGAGAAAAATGCAATTGAATTATTCTATTTGAACAAAGATGGAAATAATCGATAAATATTATTCAAGGTGATTTTTCAATGATGGAGAGAACACATTTTGCTAAGCCTTATACTTTTAAGGTGATAGTTAGTTAATTGCAATAGACAGTTGATAGACAGTTAATTGAAATGGAAGGATTCAGTTGTGTAAAAAAATAGAAAGTGTAAATTAAAGTAAAGAAAAACGTTAATGTTTAATACAATAATACAATTGTTTATTAAAAACGTTTATAGTTTTTTGTTTATATTAAACATAGATAAAATTTAAAATGTCCAAAAAAAGGTGAATTTAAATTATACGCGACTCTATTGTTCATATTTCTCTCTCTGATTTAAATATCCGTCACATGTACAGTAAAATTTGTTACATCACCACTGATATCAATTGGTCTTCCATTTTCATCTTTGACACAAAATTCAATGGACTCTATTCTCTTATACTCCGTTGTTATATTTTGATATATGACATTAGATGGAATAATATTTGTCACATAACCTGGTTATTCAATTAAAATAAACTTATTTAATATACCTGTATCTTTAGCTTTGTCAATAAAACCAGACATAATACTGCAATGAATATGGATTGTTATGAATCTCATGATATCAAAAACTTTATTTTCTCTTTATTTATCATAGTTATATACTTTTTTGTACACTTTTTTAAATAAAATTTTTAAAATCCTAATTCTGGTCTTTTTGAGTGTTCTACATCTAAACTAATTGATCCCTGTTTCACTTCCATCTTACACTTCATTGCTTTTTATCTGCCTCTATCATAACAATAACATATGTTACCTCTTTTGGTATCTCGGCTATTTCATATGGTTCATAAGGTCTCTGTGTTTTATTATCAAACATTGAGGAAACATACAAAATGTTTGATAACAAAAAACAAAGAGCTTATCAAACATTTGAAATAGCATTGATACCAAACAGGAGGTAACATTTGTTGACATAATAAAAGAGGCAGATAAAAAAAACAACAAAGTATTATCAAGTCTATTAGCAAAACTATCAAAAGCTTCATTATGACCATCAGGTTATAGATTGGTTCTATCTTGAACTTGTTATTTTGTACATAAATTCGGATTGTTCTGTTTGGTTGCATTAGAAACAATGTTATAAATCGATATTTTGTTAAATTTGATCTATAATACTTTAAGTTTGGATTAATTGAGCTTAGCTAATTCTTTTTAATATTTTCTTCTTATCAATTTAGATTTGTGTGCATGTCCATCCGTTAAAACGGATCCTAATCTAGATACACTTTTCATTAAAACAATAATTTATACAAAAATAAAGTTATCAAACGAAAACCAAATAATCTTATGACAACTAATACTGTTAATATTAGTAACAAAATTATTCTCAATGGATTGTTTCACTAAAAATGATTCAAATCTTGAACTTGAAATTGTTGTAACAGATGATGCCGGCGGTATATATGCAAAAACTGCAGACTTAAGATTGTATGTTGCACTGTTTGATTCGATTAAAATTGAGAAAAGTGGTGGAAAAATTTTTCAGTCTTTTGATTATTGTCTTCCGTTTCTGTTGAGATACAAAGTATTTCTAATGAAATTATTAATTTCAATAATGACTATAATGGATTCGCACATAACATTTATCCGCATAAAAATCATAGATCAATTAAAAGTAGTTAAAGGATACATATCTTTGACACTAATTAGCAAAGGGTTTGCGTTGGTACATAACCTATTCAACCTTGCTGTAGCTGTTTATGATTTTATTTGTTAAAAGCCGCAAAATGATAGCTAAAGCTATTGTCGGCCTTCTCTTAGTTGTTTTTATTTCGTCAAAAGTATTTTTGTTACACTTATATGACGTCACAATCACCACTTGAATGTTCACTTTTTCATGAAACTTCAAAGAGTGACGTCATCAAATTTTAAGTCGCACATGAAATAATTGACTCTCAAAAAGGAACACTTCAATCAGAAAATGACCTTTCTCTACCATAATTCAGAGACAAGACAAAATGAGTCTATGTCGCTCTAACTGAAGGGTATTTAGGGTTTTTAAGGGCAGCTAATAAAATCGACAAAAAACTAAAAAGATCTGTTTCTTTTTGCATCTTTTTGTGACTGCAGATCTACGAAGCTATAGCTGCTATTTTCTGGCAATCAGCCGGCTACGTTATTCGTTTAGTCATTAGTATTAATCGTGATGTCAGTAAGATGGTTGATATTGACTCGTAGTGTCATTTACTTACGTTTTGTTATCATAAATTTGATTGAAACGTAAGAATCCATTAAAATTTTATCCAATTGAGCTAGTATAAACCTAGACTAAATTTTTTACCTCGTAACCGATAGATAAAAAATAATGTAAAAATTAATAAAAGTCCATATGAAATTGTTAAATTACTCGAAAATTTTCCCAATAGTTGCATCGTCAGAATTTAAAAACTTGCTATATTAAATATTTATAAATATGCATGCATAGAGTAACGTGTCTTCATTATTTATTTATTTTTTTGATTTTTTCTAAAGAAACAATAAAACTCGATATGAAATTGTTAAATTACTTGTACTTTTTCGCAATAGTTGTATCGTCAGAACCTAAAAACTTAATATATTAAATATTTACAAATATGCATGCATAGAGTAACGTGTCTTGATTATTTGATTATTTTTTTGAATTTTTCTAAAGTTCCAATAATTTTTCACCTTAAATTTGCTATTAGGTTAACAAATTTTAATTATGGGTTGTTCTCTTCACAAGTTTTGATTGGAAGATTTTTGTTCTCATTGTCGATTTAACGTTGCTCCCATGCCAATTCGAAAAAGTTTTTAGGCAGAACATGCTTTTGTTAGTTAACCTAGATTTCCAACCTTCAGGGTATTGATTTTTTAACCTAACATTTTTAATTTCCTTCAGAGCTTTGTCAAATTTTTGCCATAAGCTGGTGCTTCTTAAAACGTGGTGAACAGTACCTTCTATGATGTTTTTCTTATGTTGGATTGGTGCTCAGCTACGCATTTTCGAGACAACTCCCGTATCAGTTGGTTTCTTGTACCACTCACAATTGTTTTTGCAGCTATTTACTTTGATTTTCATGTCCAAAAACGCTAAATTACCTTTTCCATCAGTCCTTTTCATTGTGAATTCCAATTTTCAATGAAGGTTGTTGAGATTTTGGAGCAAACTGTCGGATTTATTACTTACAGTACAGTTTATATCGTCTACATATCTTTCGAATAATTGTCTTTCAGTTTAATGTTCACTATCTAGTTTGTTAATTTTCTGGCAATCAGGGCATTACCACACCGTGTCCCTAATTTTAGCTTAGGTTTGATCATAAACATTTTGGCCTTTCGCATGGAACCAATTCTCAAATATTTCACATTCGACTCCTTTTCCTCTATAAGTGACTCTACGGTTGCATTCAAGGCATTCAAGATCATTTTTAGAGTGATTAATGACAATCCCTTTCATTGATTAGAAATGATGTTCAAATGGTTTCATCTAAATGTTCACCAGTGTTACTGTAAGTGACGCTATCATTGCTAATACATCCCTTTGACAAAATCATCTGTCATTGCATTTGTCACAATTAGCTTCAAAAGGAATTTCAAAGACGGTCTTCAAATCTCTGGTGTGTAGTAACTAGAGTACAGGCTCCTCAAGGCTATTTCAATTACTTCATTAATTGAAACGGTTTTACATAAGCTCTTCACGTCCAAAGAAACAATGCTCTCATCAGGACCCAAATTGACGAACTCAAGTTTTCTCCGTG
Organism: Convolutriloba macropyga; assembly: GCF_964194025.1. Taxonomy (NCBI): domain Eukaryota; kingdom Metazoa; phylum Xenacoelomorpha; order Acoela; family Convolutidae; genus Convolutriloba; species Convolutriloba macropyga. The sequence goes on from NW_027449792.1 coordinate 29,291, forward strand.
CATTTAGCGTTGACTTCTCAATGTTATCATCTGGTTCCTTATCAAAGAGTTGCGTGAGGAATTTATTCAAATTGTAATCACTATTGCCCGGTATAAACAACACTGGTTGTAGAGGAATTGCACTCCTGTACACTTTTGCTAGGCCTTAAATTCTGGCAGTTTATAATCCTCTAGAGCGTAGCTTTGGGTAAACCTCTTGCACGAAAAAAATTCTTCCTCATATCGATCAATTGACTGTTGACGTCCCTTTTGATCCCCAGCGCAATGTTATTCCCGCGCAAGCGAATTCATGAAACTGCGAGCAATCAAGAACTTCAGCCACGTTTTTTTTATTAGATTGCTACTTCATCACACAAAATCCCTTGCTTTTTTTGGAAGGTACAGCCACGATGTCACTATCTTTGAAAAATTTTTGCAACCTTCCAAACACTGTCGCCGGTGTTTCTCGGACGTTTTTATTGTACCATTTTGCAGAGGGTTAAATTTTCACACAGTTTTTCACCATCAGTTCTGCTTACCTGGAGCGTGTGGACCAATTTTTCTACCAAAAGGGCTCCTCAATGAACTTATCACAAATTGCATAATTTGAGCCCTAAGATAGAAGATCTTTTACAAAAGTTGTTAGGCTAATGCCGTCAGGTATTCTGAATGAACCGAAATTTTGTTCCTCTAGAGGACTGTCTTGAAGTATCGACAGCTTTTTTAGCTTGGCATTCAACCTTAGTTTATAGTTCTAGTCCATTTTTCCAGATAGATAAGCGCATGTTAAAGATCACAACATCAAGCAACTTTTCGTTCAGTACCCGACACATATTCCTCTTTCTCATGTTGGCCCTTGCGTCAAGGTTCGCCTCACTTTTCTTTGATTTTTTTGGATCTCATTTAATAAACATAACTTGAAAACCACCTACGGGTTGATCAGAGAAAACATCAAATTTTGAAACATGAAATTTTGGAAAGTCTGGTTTAACAATTTTTTTAACGCATTCTTTTTAGAAAATAAATCCCAACATTTCCATTTTCCCCCTTATTAATTCTTTTGTACGTTCTGAAATTTTTCTTTCATTTTTCAGTTTTTCTTAGGACTCGTTTCAACCACGTTGGCAAGCGTAGGTTCTTTTACACAAGACTTACCTGAACTACGGACAACAAAAACCTTAAGTAACAAATTGGCCTCGTTTGCAATTTGCTTCGCTCTTGCCTGACGTTGACGTGTTTACCCACCTTCTGTTAACCCTTTACCTTCTACAGTAAACCACGTAGGTTCTTTCGGTGTTGCGCTTGGTTACCTGGATTACAAAAAAAAACTTGTTTTCAGAAAGTTTTTTCAATATCATGGACTCCTTTACGTGCAAAGTACACAATAGCTTTGAAACGGAATCTTCTTTGCTGCAGGTACGCCACGAAGTTATCCGGGTCACAATTCTTGAAGTTGTTGGATCTGTGTTTTGAGACCGTTTTGTTAATTGTATCGTGCCAGAGTACTAGATCTGTCCGGTTTCTAAGACTTCTACTATTTTCTACCAAAAATCTGACGTTTTGCAGGATGTTTTTTGGTTTCGGGTTCAAACTCTGGCCCGCAATTGATGTAATATGCGGCAACAGTCCTCTTAAGCTTTTGTAAGTCTATTTTTTCAATGCCTGAGAAAGCGATGCGCCAATGTTCATGGTTGCTCTAAGAAGCCGTTATTCTGAAAAATTATCCTTCTTATAACCCTGCTGATGTGTAACCGTATCATTATCAACCTTTTTGCATAGCGAAAATGTTTAAAGTCGATATCGTTTTGTCAAATTATTCAAACGTTTTCGTAATAAATTGTATCGTCAGGAGATAAAAACTTGTAAAATTGGAAATTAAAAAAATTAAACTCATGCGGCAACGTTTCTTGATTATCTATTTACATTTTAGAAATTTTCTAAATTTCCATTAGGTTTTGACCTTAAAACTTGTTAAAATGTTTAAAAAAAATTTGAATTTGTTAATATGAGACTTTCTCTTTATAAGTTTTGATTGAGACATTTTCGTTATCCAGATCAGTTTAACGTTGCTCACATGCAAATTCATAAATTATAAATCCAAGAAATAAGGATCTATTTTAAAATATTAAAAGTAAATCAACCCTGACATGACAAAAAAAACGTAAGCACGACACTATATACTGCGAGGACAACTCCGGGAGATGCATGAATTGAATCCTCAAACTCGCAATAAGATTAATCGAGCGTTGATCATACAGTGTGGACCTAAACGGCCGACACCAAACCTAACCACAGAAATTTGACCACCAAAGCGCCCACCCTCCCCAAAAAAATCTTAAATTTATGTTTTGGAACGTAAACGGAGCTATGAAAACTCTATCCTGTACGGACCTAAAATTTCTCATCAAATGCGACAATTTGCAGTTTGTTGAAACTAAACACTTTCGGCAATTTCATATACACAGATTCAACGTTTTCATTCACTGGCTACAAACTATCGGAGCAAGGCAAATCGTCTGGTGGCTTCGCAATTTTTTTTAACATTGATCTAGACTGTCCCATGTGACTTTATTTTTTATCATCGGAAATCCTTGTATCTCAGTTAAATCAACCATAAATTATTGCAACATATTTTGAACACATACTGACATACAGGTAATAAAATTGAGTGCTTTATCGCCAACCTACTTTCTATCTCCAGTTGCCTGCTTTTAGAAATTTCGATGTTCGTGTGCATAGCAAGCACAATAGGGGCCAAATTTTGAGTGATCTGACGTTTCCAAACAATCTCGGCTTGATAAACAAGCCTATAATTCCAACATCCTATAACCATAACGGTAGTAGTACGATAGAACTTGTTTTTTTGTTAATGTACAGATACCCGATGTCTCAAATTTTGGAAGTAGAGAACAGGCGATGACAAAACACTGCCACGTTTTTACAACAATTCTTCTACATCTTGCCAAAAATAGCCAAAAGATTGAGCCACTCATACTATCAGTACAGTTGAACAATGTACCAAGTTCATTGGTTGACAAAAACATACATAGATGATATCAGTAATTCCGTTACCAAAGCCATACAGCATTCAGCAGTTTCATCAAAAAGGGAAGTCTAAACCTTGGTTCAAAAGGGACCACTACCGGAAACCACACAATCCTTTGCCTATTCACTATGATGAGACGTCGAAATGACACATTGGTTGCATTCGTCAAACAGGAATATAAACTATCCTGTCGGAGACGCAATTTTGGAATTTAACGAGGACAACGAGAAGCGTATAATACGTCATACTGAAACGACCCCACGCCTTTTCTGGGAATTCATCAGACCGAAACGTCTTTTACCTCGTCTAAACTCAATTCCCCTACCCGACTGGGATGAAAACATTAAGTTATCACCTACGACGTCACTAAACATAATGCTGATACCCAAATTGAACCCTTTGTCAATTGTAAAACTTGATGTTCGTACCCGCCAAAATTTCAGGTAGTTGGAAAATAAGTCTACTGATGCCACTAAAAAAAGGCATGGCATCCACAATATTGACAGACATTTATAGAGGTATTGCTCTGATACCAACGTTCTTGAAAATTTTGCATCACTGCTTTTCAATCAACTCAAGGAGATGGAAGTGTAATGATATTTGAGTGCCGTCGGTTTTATCGTAATCACATGTTCCATATGATGATTTATATATATATATATATATATATATATATATATATATATGTTTGCTCTTCAAATCTTGAATTATAACTTGCCATGAGCGGTGTTTCATCTGAGCAACAGAACAATGTTATTCAAATTTTTTTGAAACCACACGGTTGGGATCACTATTTGAGCTATTTTTTTTCTTTCAATATTAATGATTTTGAAATTCCCAAATTCAAGCAGAACCAAGTTTTTGCGAAAGAAAAATAATGCGTGTAACTTTGAGTAATTTTTTTTTGTATTCAACATCTTAATTTTATTCAACATCTGTCATAAATTTTAGACCTTCTGATCTTCTGGTGGACCAATTCCAAGAGCAATGGTCTTGGTGGAGACAATCTTTTCTTGATGGTCTAACAATCAATAGAATTAGGGACGACTCTCATAATTTGAAATTTTTCAGATCATAAGCAGGGGTGGGACTTTTTACAATTTCCTCGGGAGCAATTTCTTTTGACAACGCTATCGGTATTCCAGATGCTCATTTTAAGGAGCCTTCGATAATTATATACGACAGACATCAAGTCCTTTCGTGCATACAACGCGATGGCGAGTGCATAACAGCATTTTTGCAGCGACTACTGATTCCTGTTGAGCGCTGTGAATGCACAGACCTCAATGTGCAGAAACACGAGGACACGCTCCTACTGCATTTTACTCGCTAATGGAATCGATGTATCTGCCCACTCATTCAAAGCCGGCTCAGACACTCCGCCATATACATCTAGTGCACCCGTGAGAAACATCGATGCTGTCAAAAAAAGAAGAGCTCAGCTTTATAAGGCCTTGAGGGATATTCATGGACTAAATGCTCAGCGCGACCAAGTACGTGTCTGAAATGTGGCAAACAATGGCATTGGGCAGCAGCGTGTAAGTCACCTGTTGCAACTGTCGCTTCGGATGAAGACCAACAAATAGCTTCTGTACTACGCAGTCTGATGACAACAAATGAAATAGCAAGGTATCCCATTGAAATTTATAAAAATATTTTTACTGGCGAAGGCTGCTCTTTTCCTGTTAGAGCGCTTATTTACCGCGGCTCCAGTGTTTCATTTATAACGGCTGATGTGTGTGAGCAGTTGCAATTACCAATCCAGCCAAAGATGTAAACATGAAGACAATGAAGTCTTGCAAACGGAGAAGAGTTTCCAGTTCTTGGAATTTGTAGTGCTTCAGTGTTCATGAAAAACGTTTATTATACTCTTTCCTTCTCTGTAGTTAGTAACATTTTTTGTTGCGCAATCATTGGCCTGGATGTACTCTCACAACATGAAACAGTCTTACTTAATTTTAGTAGAAAAACGACTCAGTTGGACTTTTCTAGTTTGGCTGCTATTGCTGAAAGTAACGAGTTTAGACCAATGGTTATTGACCCGCCGAAGATATTTTCCAACGAAGTTTGTAAAGTTAGACCCATCGCAACGAAGTCAAGACACTAAAGCACTGAAGATTTTGGTTTTATGCATAATGAAATTTCGGATCTGCTAAAGAAAGGAATAGTCCGATGCTCAACATCTCCGTTGCGAGCTCAGGCGTTTGTTGTAAAAGGCCAAAAATAAAGCTTGGTAATCGAATACTCTATGGCAGTCAATGTTTTTACCAGACTTGATGCGTACCCTGTTCTGAATATGGAGAAACTGCTGAACAACGCCACTGAGACTCAATTTTTTCTCAAAGATTGATTTATAGAGCAATTATAATAAGGTAATATTGAAAGAAGAAAATAACCAGCTCACATTCTTTGAAGCGGGGAAAAACTTTACGAACTGCGTTTCAAAAACTTTTGGACAATTACGTTGAACGAAACCAGCTACAAAATCCGTACTTGTACCATGACGATTGAATAATTAGAGGACAATCCAAAAAAGAGCATGACAAAAACGTTAATGCCCTTCTTCTTGCTGCAAAAAAAAGAGTCACCCTAAATATGGACAAATGTCAAATCTGTCTAAATGAAAAATCTATGCTAGTCCACATTGTCTCAGCAGTTTATAAGCGGCCGGACCGAGAGAGACCAAGGGCTCTGAAGGAGAATTCGTTTCCAGGCAATTCGAAGGCAATGCGACATCTAACTGGATTATTTGCGTATAATGCGAAATGGGTTTCGCAAAACTCAAGCAGGGTTGAGCCGCTCTTAGGAGCACAAAGGCAATGAGAGTTTACGTTGAGTTACACAGTCATGTCTCCTATCAACGACAAAAAATCGCAGATCGCTGATGCTTGTTTAATGTTGCCCCTCGCAGATGCTGGTCATTTGCTACTGGAAACCGACCCCCCTCGGTAGGCCATTAGTTCTTTATTATCTCAAAATAATAGAACCATAGCGTATTCTTCGCAAACATTGTTGCAGTGCCAACGGAATCATTTTGCTGCGGAAAAAGCAGCCTTGATTCTTGTTTTTTCCACTTTACTGAAGATTTTTCCGGTTACTATGAATACCGATCGAAAGAACATCGCATTTATATTTTTGCAGCTAAAATCAAAAATAAAGAATGAGAAGCTCCTTCGAGTGGTAAATATAATGTGCTGAATATCGCTATAGTTTTGAATACACACCTGGAAGCAAAAACATAGGAGCTGACGCTCTCTCGAGCTCAAATAAAGACGGAGAGCAAACCTTCGTTATTTTCTCTGCACGATAAATTAGCACAACATGGAGTGACTAGATTTCGACAATACATCAACTCAAAGAACCTAACTCACACTCGCGAGGATGCTAAGCAAGTTATTGCCACATGCAACACCTGTTGGCGATTGAAACACCAATTTTGCAAGCCGCGCCGGCGTGGTCATACTTTTAAGGACTTAGAAGCACTTGACAAGATATCCATTGATCTAGTTGGTCCCAAGATTTGTCCTTCAAGTCAGTTAATGTCTATTTGCTCACCGTTATAGACAAATTAAGTCGATTTTCATTTGC
>NW_027449793.1:0-57500 GCF_964194025.1 Convolutriloba macropyga
GGTTTTGTGAAATGCATTTACCGCCGAATATAACTAGTAATCAGATTTCTGTCAAAGTATTTTCCGTTTTAGGTTATTTAATTGCCCAGTGGAAACTGCTTGCATGAAGTTTAATCGCTTTCAGCATTGGGAGTCGAAAATGGGGATCAGCTATATATCAAAAATTGGCATCATCACATGGTTATCAAAAATTGATATCAGCGCATAGTCTGTGAAAAATTCGATATCAGAAAATTGTTTTCAAAAATTGAAACCAACACTTAGTCTGAGAAAAAATTGACGCCATCCCATAATTAGGACGCTATGTATCAGTTGATATCAGATTTGTCTCAGAATAAGCGCTGATATCATTTTTTGACAACTCTGTGCTGATGCCAACTTTCTCACAGACTCTGTGCTGATGTCACCCAAGTCGAGGAGTCCGCTCAAATTCCGCTCAAAAAAATGCAAGAGATGACCGGAATGAGCGGAATTTGACCGGAATGAGCGGAATCGATTAAAAAAAATGCAAGAAATGAGCGGAATTTGAGCGGAACAAAAAATGCAAGGAATGAGCGGAATTTGAGCGGAAAAAAAATGCAAGAAATGAGAGGAATTTGATCGGAATAAAAAATGCAGGAAATGAGCGGAATTTGACATGACCAAACGAGAGGAAACATTGAAATTCCAGAAACAGGGAAAGTATGTACACAAAGTATGTAAAAAAAGTTCAGGTAAATTTACTTGAACCAATTTCAGGTAAATTTTCACCTGAACAAGTTCAGGCGTGGTTATCTGAAAAATTTTACATTGAGCAGTGAAAACTAGTATTCCTGCAAAAATAGACCTCTGGAAAATTGGTTTTCACAAATACAGAAGCGGTAACGACATATGGTCCTCATTAGCTTCCATTTCTTTAAAGTCTTTCAGAATCAGATTGATATTCCTTTTAGTTCGAACTAATTCCATTTTCCTACATAAGCACTGCTTCAAAACCCTGCCAGTAGAACTAAAGTTTATTAGTTTATTTTAGGTACATGTTTCCGAAACAGGGCTCTCTACAAATTATTGGGGACAAAACAAACATTTATAGAAGTATTTCCTGCTGTTTATTTAGTTTCGCAAAGTTACGGTTAAATTTAATTTAAAAGTTTTCCACTCTTCAGCCCTACTGATGTTTCTAGATTGAACCAGTAACTTGGGAACCTTTTGGGGTTCCTGAAAAGAAAATCAATACTGAAGTTTCAGAAAAACGGGTTAAAAAAACTTTAACTTCTTTGAATTGTCACAACAGGAAACGCAGTGGTTTTAAAGTGGATCAAATTGAATCCAATCTCTCTTTCTTAAATATTACATCAAAAACTAGTATTCCTGCAAAAATAGACCTCTGGAAAATTGATTTTCACAAATACAGAAGCGGTAACGACATATGGTCCTCATTAGCTTCCATTTCTTTAAAGTCTTTCAGAATCAGATTGATATTCCTTTTAGTTCGAACTAATTCCATTTTCCTACATAAGCACTGCTTCAAAACCCTGCCAGTCGAACTAAAGTTTATTAGTTTATTTTAGGTACATGTTTCCGAAACAGGGCTCTCTACAAATTATTGGGGACAAAACAAACATTTATAGAAGTATTTCCTGCTGTTTATTTAGTTTCGCAAAGTTACGGTTAAATTTAATTTAAAAGTTTTCCACTCTTCAGCCCTACTGATGTTTCTAGATTGAACCAGTAACTTGGGAACCTTTTGGGGTTCCTGAAAAGAAAATCAATACTGAAGTTTCAGAAAAACGGGCTAAAAAAACTTTAACTTCTTTGAATTGTCACAACAGGAAACGCAGTGGTTTTAAGGTGGATCAACTTGAACCCAATATCTCTTCCTTATATATTAAATCAAAAACTAGTCTTCTTGCATAAATTAGATCATTAGAAAAGTGGATTACGCTAATATAGAAACGGTAATGACAAATGATCCTCATTTAGCTTCATTTTCTTTAAAGTCTTTCAGAATCAGGTTGAATTTTTTTTTAACTCGAACTAATTACATTTTCTTACATAAGCACTGCTTCAAAACCCCGTCAGTCGAATTGAAGTTTATTTGTTTATTTTAGGTACAATATTCCGAATCAGGGCCCTCTACAAATTATAGGGGACAAAACAAACATTTTTGGAAATTTTTCCTGTCTTTTATTGAGTTTCGCAAAGTTACGTTTAAGTTTAAATTAAAGGTCTTCCACTCTTCAGCCGTAATGGTAATGATGTTTCTAGATTAAACAAGTAATTTTGGAACTATTTGGGGTTTGTGAAGTGAATATCATTACTGAAGTTTCTAACAAACGGATTAACGAAACTTTAATTTTTTTAAATCAAAACAACAGGAAACGCAGTGGATTTAAAGTGGATCAATTTGAGTCCAATCTCTCTTCCTTATTTATTAAATCAAAAATTATTATTCCTGCATAAAATAGTTTTCTGTAGAACCAGTATACACAAATATAGAAACGGTAACGACATATGGTCCTCATTTAGCTTCCATTTCTTTAAAGTCTTTCAGAATCAGATTGAATTTTTTTTAATTCGAGCTAATTACATTTTCCTACATAAGCACTGCTTCAAAACCCTGTCAGTCGAAAAGAAGTTAATTTGTTCATTTTAGAAACGATATTCCGAATCAAGGCCCTCTACAAATTATAGGGGACAAAACAAGCTTTTGTGGAACTTTTTCCTGTCGTTTATTGAGGTTCGCAAAGTTACGGTTAATTTTAAATTAAAGGTTTCCCACTCTTCAGCTCTGCTGATGCTTCTTGATCAGACAAGTAATTCAAATCATTTAGAAGTTTCTGAAGTGAATATCAATACTGAAGTTTCAGCAAAACGGTTTAAAGAGACCGAATTAAAGAAACGGTTTAATTTATTCAAATGATGACAACAGGAAACGCATTGGTTTTAAAGTGGATCAACTTGAACCCAATCTCTCTTCCTTAAAAATTACATCAAAAACTAGTATTCCTGCAAAAAGTAGACTTCTAGAAAAATGGATTACACTAATATAGAAGCGGTAACGACATATGGTCCTCATGTAGCTTCCACTTTTTCAAAGACTTTCAGATTCAGATTGATAGAGGTACAATTAGTTGTTTTGTTGATAAGTGGGCAATTGCTTAGCAGAACTCTACAAACATAAGCTCATTGTGTTCATTTTGTAACCGTCGGGTTTTTCTTATAATTGTATTACCCTAATTCGGCTCGGTAAAAAAATTATCGATTGGTAAATTTGAAAAAGGTCAACATTTTAGGTGATATTGGAGTTCCCCAGTAAAGGATACCCCAAAATACCATAGTATCCCTACATATATGAATTCGTTGGATTACTCTGATACTGGGGCTTATCCCCATATATATTTTTTGTATGATTTTATGGAGTTGAGTGGGTCAATTTTTGCTCTGTAAGCGCCGAACCTCGATTTTCGGCCATTTTCGGCTAGTGGGCGGTGAAATAAAGTTGAAATTTTATGTTTCAAGGTTAAGTATTATAGTGTTTTAGATTGCTCAGTTAATGAAGAGTGTCACTATACACATATTTAAGCTTTTTCTACAGGTTATGATGGTGTATTTTAGCAAAAAGTGAATTTTGGTAGTCAAAATAGGTCATTTGACCAAATGAATGAGTGAAGTGGTGTTTTTTGCAATTGAACAAGTTTTTGGGCGTGCGTTTTGTGTTTTCTAGTCACTATTTAGGTTGTTGAAGCTAATTGTATCAAACAATGGGGTTAATTCAACAATTTTTCTTTTTTCACGATTTCATCAAATTTCTGTGGATGTTGTTTTATGTCAAAACACACAAAACATCATAACCTTCATGTTGAGGTGGGAAATTTTTCCCACCTCACCATGAAGGTTTGCCGTGACCTAGAACTTCGAAGTGGACCAGAATTACACACACAAATACGCTGGGAACGCTGTTTCACGTTGTTTTACGTCGGTTCCGGAAATCTTGGGCTTCGATTTTAGCCCAAAAATTGGGGTACAGAACAGTATTTTGTTAATAACTGCTAAAGTACTGTACCAAATTATACGGGGGTAGTCGCATTTTGTTGGCACTGAACCCCTCTTGCTTGCAGTGTTTGGTTGGTTTCCCAAATCGGCCTAATCAAAAAAGTTATTAATGTTCAAAGTTGAAATAGTCCGAATTTTCGGGCTATTCTGGGTGACCCAAATTTCGGTACAACAAAGCAGCCGATTTACCCAACAAGTGTTAGTGTTTTAGAATCCTCAGTTAGTGGGGAGTATCCCCATATATATTTTCTATAGCATTTTACGGAATTGAGACAGTCAATTTTAGCTCTGCAGTCAGGTCACCTCGCTTCTTGGTCATTTGGTACGGTACCTTATAATTGCTATAACTCCTCGAAGAATTCACCGATTGGGTTCATTTTTTAATATGATGCGTATCTCAAGCAGTGCTACAAACTGTACTAAGGGCGTTTTTTTTTGTTCAGCCGTTTTAGAGAAATTGGCCAGTAAACTTGCCCTCGGTTTAGCCCCAGAAGAGGTTGACACCAGCGGGTGACACCGTTTTGACACCTTGCAGCTTGAACTGTGTTTTAGAAAATTGGTGTTTTGAATAGCCCATCTAACGTAGATTCCGAATATATATACTTTATATATCATTTTCTGTGGTTTAGGTGTTCAATTTTAGCTCTGGAGGTGGTGTATCTCTCCTCTAAGGTAGTTTGGTATGGTACCTTATTTTTGCTATATCTCCTTGAATAATGCACCGATTGGGCTCATTTTTTGATATGATGCGTATCTCAAGCAGTGCTTCAAACTGTACTAAGGGCGTTTTTTTTGTTCGGCCGTTTTAGAGAAATTGGCCGGGGAACTTGACCCCAGTTTGACCTCCCGAGGAGAGAAACCTACCATGAATACGATATTAATTAACTATATTTATTCGTCTCTGGTCATGTCGTCGGTCACCTTGACACACTCACTATGTGTGGCTTGTGTGGTTTTGAGCACTGGTTATAATGAGTGGTTATAGTGGTTATAATGTGGTTATAGTACAGAAACAGGACCCGAAATGGGTCATTTTGGTCATTTGGTACGGTATCTTGATCTTGGAATATCTCCTCATAGAGTGAACCGATTTTTGATCTGTATTTTGATTTGAACTCAGCTTGAGCAATACTTGAATCCCTGTAAATGGCGTTTTGTTTCTTTCCGCCGTTTTTGAGAAATTGGTCTCGACACATACGGTCATTTTGACCTTTTAGTGACTGGTACGTTTCGCGTTTCTACATGTGAAATGATGAAATTAATGACTTTGACTGCAGGAATAGTCTCGTTGAACTCCATTTGTAATGGGGAATCTCCCCATATATATGTTGTATAGGGTTTTCCGAGATCTAGGGGGTCAATTTTCACTCTACAAGTGACCCCCCCCCCCCCCAACCCCCGTGAATATATGCCCAAAATCTTGTAATTTCCTTGTGAAAGTAGGAAAACTCTTGTTTTGGGGTACCAGTATGAGCACTGTAGTCCCCATGTATTGTGCAGAAACTCTCTTCCAATTTTCAGCCATATTGGTTGAGGGGTTGATCTTCTCTCCCCTTATTACTTATATATACTATTATTCTAAGGTGAGGGCGTTTCGCCCCATGGGGTGCACCTCCCCCCCCTGTCCCGTTGAGACGCCGGTTAGTCGGCTCCCCCCACCTCTGGGCTTTGGTGCTCCTCATGATGGGGACGTACGTGCGGCGCGGGCGAGTTTTGTGGGCGTCTTTCGTTGCGTTTCGGTGTGTTTCTGTGTTTCTCTGTGTTTGTTTCTTTTCATGTTAGACTAAATGCTCTCTTTTTCAGAGCATTTGTTTGTCTTTTTGCTGCAACGACAGTTATATACAGCCCTCAAACGGTGAGTTTGCACGTTGTGCTCTCTTTGCTTTTCAGCGCTCACAGTGATGGCCTGAGCTTTTTTTTTGAGCTTGCTCTGAGCCTCCTGTGAGGAAGCGCTGCAATTGTTTGAGTCCTGTGAGCACTCACAGAGTGCCTTGTTTTTTGTAGCAGTGCTGCGGAGCAGTGCTCTTTCTTGGGCAACACAGTGACGGCTTGAGCAAGGCGTGTCTCTGTTTTTTTCTTTTGCTCAAGACCGCCTGTGACCAAGCCCGGCAATTATTTAGGTCGTGTGTGTCAGCACTCACCGAGTGCTCTTCAGCCTCCTGTAGTGAGGCAAAGCAATTATTTGATTCCCTTGTGCACCCACTGAGTGGGTTTTTTCTGCGTTGTACAGAGCTAATCTTCAATCTAGGTGGTCTACAAAGAACATATTTAACACGTTGTCACATTTCGCACTCAAAATACTATCTCTAAACAGTTTTAACAAAAAGTGTTTTTCAATATAGTGAAGGACTTACTCAAATCAATTGAGCGCCTAAGTAGGAGTGGGAAAGTCCAAATAGGTTCTAAAGCAGAAGGAATTATTGTTCTAAGTGGTCTGAGATAGAAGAACTTAACACGTTGTCAGATTTCGCACTCAATATACTATATTTATACAGTTTAACAAAGTGTTTTTCAATATAGTGAAGGACTTACTCAAATCAATTGAGCGCCTAAGTAGGAGTGGGAAAGTCCAAATAGGTTCTAAAGCAGAAGGAATTATCGTTCTAAGTGGTCTGAGATAGAAGAACTTAACACGTTGTCAGATTTCGCACTCAAAATACTATCTTTAAACAGTTTAACAAAAAGTGTTTTTCAATATAGTGAAGGACTTACTCAAATCAATTGAGCGCCTAAGTAGGAGTGGGAAAGTCCAAATAGGTTCTAAAGCAGAGGAATTATCGTTCTAAGTGGTCTGAGACAGAAGAACTTAACACGTTGTCAGATTTCGCACTCAAAATACTATCTTTAAACAGTTTTAACAAAAAGTGTTTTTCAATATAGTGAAGGACTTACTCAAATCAATTGAGCGCCTAAGTAGGAGTGGGAAAGTCCAAATAGGTTCTAAAGCAGAAGGAATTATTGTTCTAAGTGGTCTGAGATAGAAGAACTTAACACGTTGTCAGATTTCGCACTCAATATACTATATTTATACAGTTTAACAAAGTGTTTTTCAATATAGTGAAGGACTTACTCAAATCAATTGAGCACCTAAGTAGGAGTGGGAAAGTCCAAATAGGTTCTAAAGCAGAAGGAATTATCGTTCTAAGTGATCTGAGATAGAAGAACTTAACACGTTGTCAGATTTCGCACTCAAAATACTATCTTTAAACAGTTCAACAAAAAGTGTTTTTCAATATAGTGAAGGATTTACTCAAATCAATTGAGCGCCTAAGTAGGAGTGGGAAAGTCCAATTAGGTTCTAAAGCAGAAGGAATTATTGTTCTAAGTGGTCTGAGATAGAAGAACTTAACACGTTGTCAGATTTCGCACTCAAAATACTATCTTTAAACAGTTTAACAAAAAGTGTTTTTCAATATAGTGAAGGACTTACTCAAATCAATTGAGCGCCTAAGTAGGAGTGGGAAAGTCCAAATAGGTTCTAAAGCAGAAGGATTTATCGTTCTAAGTGGTCTGAGATAGAAGAACTTAACACGTTGTCAGATTTCGCACTCAATATACTATATTTATACAGTTTAACAAAGTGTTTTTCAATATAGTGAAGGACTTACTCAAATCAATTGAGCACCTAAGTAGGAGTGGGAAAGTCCAAAAAGATTCTAAAGCAGAAAGAATTATCGTTCTAAGTGATCTGAGATAGAAGAACTTAACACGTTGTCAGATTTCGCACTCAAAATACTATCTTTAAACAGTTCAACAAAAAGTGTTTTTCAATATAGTGAAGGATTTACTCAAATCAATTGAGCGCCTAAGTAGGAGTGGGAAAGTCCAATTAGGTTCTAAAGCAGAAGGAATTATTGTTCTAAGTGGTCTGAGATAGAAGAACTTAACACGTTGTCAGATTTCGCACTCAAAATACTATCTTTAAACAGTTTAACAAAAAGTGTTTTTCAATATAGTGAAGGACTTACTCAAATCAATTGAGCGCCTAAGTAGGAGTGGGAAAGTCCAAATAGGTTCTAAAGCAGACGGAATTATCGTTCTAAGTGGTCTGAGATAGAAGAACTTAACACGTTGTCAGATTTCGCACTCAAAATACTATCTTTAAACAGTTTAACAAAAAGTGTTTTTCAATATAGTGAAGGACTTACTCAAATCAATTGAGCGCCTAAGTAGGAGTGGGAATGTTCAAATAGGTTCTAAAGCAGAAGGAATTATTGTTCTAAGTGGTCTGAGATAGAAGAACTTAACACGTTGTCAGATTTCGCACTCAATATACTATATTTATACAGTTTAACAAAGTGTTTTTCAATATAGTGAAGGACTTACTCAAATCAATTGAGCACCTAAGTAGGAGTGGGAAAGTCCAAATAGGTTCTAAAGCAGAAGGAATTATTGTTCTAAGTGGTCTGAGATAGAAGAACTTAACACGTTGTCAGATTTCGCACTCAAAATACTATCTTTAAACAGTTCAACAAAAAGTGTTTTTCAATATAGTGAAGGATTTACTCAAATCAATTGAGCGCCTAAGTAGGAGTGGGAAAGTTCAATTAGGTTCTAAAGCAGAAGGAATTATTGTTCTAAGTGGTCTGAGATAGAAGAACTTAACACGTTGTCAGATTTCGCACTCAAAATACTATCTTTAAACAGTTTAAAAAAAGTGTTTTTCAATATAGTGAAGGACTTACTCAAATCAATTGAGCGCCTAAGTAAGAGTGGGAAAGTCCAAATAGGTTCTAAAGCAGAAGGAATTATCGTTCTAAGTGGTCTGAGATAGAAGAACTTAACACGTTGTCAGATTTCGCACTCAAAATACTATGTTTAAACAGTTTAACAAAAAGTGTTTTTCAATATAGTGAAGGACTTACTCAAATCAATTGAGCGCCTAAGTAGGAGTGGGAAAGTCCAAATAGGTTCTAAAGCAGAAGGAATTATTGTTTTAAGTGGTCTGAGATAGAAGAACTTAACACGTTGTCAGATTTCGCACTCAATATACTATATTTATACAGTTTAACAAAGTGTTTTTCAATATAGTGAAGGACTTACTCAAATCAATTGAGCGCCTAAGTAGGAGTGGGAAAGTCCAAATAGGTTCTAAAGCAGAAGGATTTATCGTTCTAAGTGATCTGAGATAGAAGAACTTAACACGTTGTCAGATTTCGCACTCAAAATACTATCTTTAAACAGTTCAACAAAAAGTGTTTTTCAATATAGTGAAGGATTTACTCAAATCAATTGAGCGCCTAAGTAGGTGTGGGAAAGTCCAAATAGGTTCTAAAGCAGAAGGAATTATGGTTATAAGTGGTCTGAGATAGAAGAACTTAACACGTTGTCAGATTTCGCACTCAAAATACTATCTTTATACAGTTTAACAAAAAGTGTTTTTCAATATAGTGAAGGACTTATTCAAATCAATTGAGCGCCTGAGTAGGAGTGGGAAAGTCCAAATAGGTTCTAAAGCAGAAAGAATTATCGTTCTAAGTGTTCTGAGATAGAAGAACTTAACACGTTGTCAGATTTCGCACTCAAAATACTATCTTTAAACAGTTTAACAAAAAGTGTTTTTCAATATAGTGAAGGACTTACTCAAATCAATTGAGCGCCTAAGTAGGAGTGGGAAAGTCCAAATAAGTTCTAAAGCAGAAGGAATTATCGTTATAAGTGGTCTGAGATAGAAGAACTTAACACGTTGTCAGATTTCGCACTCAAAATACTATCTTTAAACAGTTTAACAAAAAGTGTTTTTCAATATAGTGAAGGACTTACTCAAATCAATTGAGCGCCTAAGTAGGAGTGGGAAAGTCCAAATAGGTTCTAAAGCAGAAGGAATTATTGTTCTAAGTGGTCTGAGATAGAAGAACTTAACACGTTGTCAGATTTCGCACTCAATGTACTATATTTATACAGTTTAACAAAGTGTTTTTCAATATAGTGAAGGACTTACTCAAATCAATTGAGCACCTAAGTAGGAGTGGGAAAGTCCAAATAGGTTCTAAAGCAGAAGGAATTATCGTTCTAAGTGATCTGAGATAGAAGAACTTAACACGTTGTCAGATTTCGCACTCAAAATACTATCTTTAAACAGTTCAACAAAAAGTGTTTTTCAATATAGTGAAGGATTTACTCAAATCAATTGAGCGCCTAAGTAGGAGTGGGAAAGTCCAAATAGGTTCTAAAGCAGAAGGAATTATTGTTCTAAGTGGTCTGAGATAGAAGAACTTAACACGTTGTCAGATTTCGCACTCAAAATACTATCTTTAAACAGTTTAACAAAAAGTGTTTTTCAATATAGTGAAGGACTTACTCAAATCAATTGAGCGCCTAAGTAGGAGTGGGAAAGTCCAAATAGGTTCTAAAGCAGAGGGAATTATCGTTCTAAGTGGTCTGAGATAGAAGAACTTAACACGTTGTCAGATTTCGCACCCAAAATACTATCTTTAAACAGTTTAACAAAAAGTGTTTTTCAATATAGTGAAGGACTTACTCAAATCAACTGAGCGCCTAAGTAGGAGTGGGAAAGTCCAAATAAGTTCTAAAGCAGAAGGAATTATTGTTCTAAGTGGTCTGAGATAGAAGAACTTAACACGTTGTCAGATTTCGCACTCAATATACTATATTTATACAGTTTAACAAAGTGTTTTTCAATATAGTGAAGGACTTACTCAAATCAATTGAGCGCCTAAGTAGGAGTGGGAAAGTCCAAATAGGTTCTAAAGCAGAAGGATTTATCGTTCTAAGTGATCTGAGATAGAAGAACTTAACACGTTGTCAGATTTCGCACTCAAAATACTATCTTTAAACAGTTCAACAAAAAGTGTTTTTCAATATAGTGAAGGACTTACTCAAATCAATTGAGCACCTAAGTAGGAGTGGGAAAGTCCAAATAGGTTCTAAAGCAGAAGGAATTATTGTTCTAAGTGATCTGAGATAGAAGAACTTAACACGTTGTCAGATTTCGCACTCAAAATACTATCTTTAAACAGTTCAACAAAAAGTGTTTTTCAATATAGTGAAGGATTTACTCAAATCAATTGAGCGCCTAAGTAGGAGTGGGAAAGTCCAATTAGGTTCTAAAGCAGAAGGAATTATTGTTCTAAGTGGTCTGAGATAGAAGAACTTAACACGTTGTCAGATTTCGCACTCAAAATTCTATCTTTAAACAGTTTAACAAAAAGTGTTTTTCAATATAGTGAAGGACTTACTCAAATCAATTGAGCGCCTAAGTAGGAGTGGGAAATTCCAAATAGGTTCTAAAGGAGAAGGAATTATTGTTCTAAGTGGTCTGAGATAGAAGAACTTAACACGTTGTCAGATTTCGCACTCAAAATACTATCTTTAAACAGTTTAACAAAAAGTGTTTTTCAATATAGTGAAGGACTTACTCAAATCAAATGAGCGCCTAAGTAGGAGTGGGAAAGTCCAAATAGGTTCTAAAGCAGAAGGAATTATTGTTCTAAGTGATCTGAGATAGAAGAACTTAACACGTTGTCAGATTTCGCACTCAAAATACTATCTTTAAACAGTTCAACAAAAAGTGTTTTTCAATATAGTGAAGGATTTACTCAAATCAATTGAGCGCCTAAGTAGGAGTGGGAAAGTCCAATTAGGTTCTAAAGCAGAAGGAATTATTGTTCTAAGTGGTCTGAGATAGAAGAACTTAACACGTTGTCAGATTTCGCACTCAAAATTCTATCTTTAAACAGTTTAACAAAAAGTGTTTTTCAATATAGTGAAGGACTTACTCAAATCAATTGAGCGCCTAAGTAGGAGTGGGAAATTCCAAATAGGTTCTAAAGGAGAAGGAATTATTGTTCTAAGTGGTCTGAGATAGAAGAACTTAACACGTTGTCAGATTTCGCACTCAAAATACTATCTTTAAACAGTTTAACAAAAAGTGTTTTTCAATATAGTGAAGGACTTACTCAAATCAAATGAGCGCCTAAGTAGGAGTGGGAAAGTCCAAATAGGTTCTAAAGCAGAAGGAATTATTGTTTTAAGTGGTCTGAGATAGAAGAACTTAACACGTTGTCAGATTTCGCACTCAATATACTATATTTATACAGTTTAACAAAGTGTTTTTCAATATAGTGAAGGACTTACTCAAATCAATTGAGCGCCTAAGTAGGAGTGGGAAAGTCCAAATAGGTTCTAAAGCAGAAGGATTTATCGTTCTAAGTGATCTGAGATAGAAGAACTTAACACGTTGTCAGATTTCGCACTCAAAATACTATCTTTAAACAGTTCAACAAAAAGTGTTTTTCAATATAGTGAAGGATTTACTCAAATCAATTGAGCGCCTAAGTAGGAGTGGGAAAGTCCAAATAGGTTCTAAAGCAGAAGGAATTATGGTTATAAGTGGTCTGAGATAGAAGAACTTAACACGTTGTCAGATTTCGCACTCAAAATACTATCTTTATACAGTTTAACAAAAAGTGTTTTTCAATATAGTGAAGGACTTATTCAAATCAATTGAGCGCCCGAGTAGGAGTGGGAAAGTCCAAATAGGTTCTAAAGCAGAAAGAATTATCGTTCTAAGTGTTCTGAGATAGAAGAACTTAACACGTTGTCAGATTTCGCACTCAAAATACTATCTTTAAACAGTTTAACAAAAAGTGTTTTTCAATATAGTGAAGGACTTACTCAAATCAATTGAGCGCCTAAGTAGGAGTGGGAAAGTCCAAATAGGTTCTAAAGGAGAAGGAATTATTGTTCTAAGTGGTCTGAGATAGAAGAACTTAACACGTTGTCAGATTTCGCACTCAAAATACTATCTTTAAACAGTTTAACAAAAAGTGTTTTTCAATATAGTGAAGGACTTACTCAAATCAAATGAGCGCCTAAGTAGGAGTGGGAAAGTCCAAATAGGTTCTAAAGCAGAAGGAATTATTGTTTTAAGTGGTCTGAGATAGAAGAACTTAACACGTTGTCAGATTTCGCACTCAATATACTATATTTATACAGTTTAACAAAGTGTTTTTCAATATAGTGAAGGACTTACTCAAATCAATTGAGCGCCTAAGTAGGAGTGGGAAAGTCCAAATAGGTTCTAAAGCAGAAGGATTTATCGTTCTAAGTGATCTGAGATAGAAGAACTTAACACGTTGTCAGATTTCGCACTCAAAATACTATCTTTAAACAGTTCAACAAAAAGTGTTTTTCAATATAGTGAAGGATTTACTCAAATCAATTGAGCGCCTAAGTAGGAGTGGGAAAGTCCAAATAGGTTCTAAAGCAGAAGGAATTATGGTTATAAGTGGTCTGAGATAGAAGAACTTAACACGTTGTCAGATTTCGCACTCAAAATACTATCTTTATACAGTTTAACAAAAAGTGTTTTTCAATATAGTGAAGGACTTATTCAAATCAATTGAGCGCCCGAGTAGGAGTGGGAAAGTCCAAATAGGTTCTAAAGCAGAAAGAATTATCGTTCTAAGTGTTCTGAGATAGAAGAACTTAACACGTTGTCAGATTTCGCACTCAAAATACTATCTTTAAACAGTTTAACAAAAAGTGTTTTTCAATATAGTGAAGGACTTACTCAAATCAATTGAGCGCCTAAGTAGGAGTGGGAAAGTCCAAATAGGTTCTAAAGCAGAAAGAATTATCGTTCTAAGTGGTCTGAGATAGAAGAACTTAACACGTTGTCAGATTTCGCACTCAAAATACTATCTTTAAACAGTTTAACAAAAAGTGTTTTTCAATATAGTGAAGGACTTACTCAAATCAATTGAGCGCCTAAGTAGGAGTGGGAAAGTCCAAATAGGTTCTAAAGCAGAAGGAATTATTGTTTTAAGTGGTCTGAGATAGAAGAAGTTAACACGTTGTCAGATTTCGCACTCAATATACTATATTTATACAGTTTAACAAAGTGTTTTTCAATATAGTGAAGGACTTACTCAAATCAATTGAGCGCCTAAGTAGGAGTGGGAAAGTCCAAATAGGTTCTAAAGCAGAAAGATTTATCGTTCTAAGTGATCTGAGATAGAAGAACTTAACACGTTGTCAGATTTCGCACTCAAAATACTATCTTTAAACAGTTCAACAAAAAGTGTTTTTCAATATAGTGAAGGATTTACTCAAATCAATTGAGCGCCTAAGTAGGAGTGGAAAAGTCCAAATAGGTTCTAAAGCAGAAGGATTTATGGTTATAAGTGGTCTGAGATAGAAGAACTTAACACGTTGTCAGATTTCGCACTCAAAATACTATCTTTAAACAGTTTAACAAAAAGTGTTTTTCAATATAGTGAAGGACTTATTCAAATCAATTGAGCGCCTGAGTAGGAGTGGGAAAGTCCAAATAGGTTCTAAAGCAGAAAGAATTATCGTTCTAAGTGTTCTGAGATAGAAGAACTTAACATTTTGTCAGATTTCGCACTCAAAATACTATCTTTAAACAGTTTAACAAAAAGTGTTTTTCAATATAGTGAAGGACTTACTCAAATCAATTGAGCGCCTAAGTAGGAGTGGGAAAGTCCAAATAGGTTCTAAAGCAGAAGGAAATATCGTTATAAGTGGTCTGAGATAGAAGAACTTAACACGTTGTCAGATTTCGCACTCAAAATACTATCTTTAAACAGTTTAACAAAAAGTGTTTTTCAATATAGTGAAGGACTTACTCAAATCAATTGAGCGCCTAAGTAGGAGTGGGAAAGTCCAAATAGGTTCTAAAGCAGAAGGAATTATTGTTCTAAGTGGTCTGAGATAGAAGAACTTAACACGTTGTCAGATTTCGCGCTCAAAATACTATCTTTATACAGTTTAACAAAAAGTGTTTTTCAATATAGTGAAGGACTTATTCAAATCAATTGAGCGCCTGAGTAGGAGTGGGAAAGTCCAAATAGGTTCTAAAGCAGAAAGAATTATCGTTCTAAGTGTTCTGAGATAGAAGAACTTAACACGTTGTCAGATTTCGCACTCAAAATACTATCTTTAAACAGTTTAACAAAAAGTGTTTTTCAATATAGTGAAGGACTTACTCAAATCAATTGAGCGCCTAAGTAGGAGTGGGAAAGTCCAAATAGGTTCTAAAGCAGAAGGAATTATTGTTCTAAGTGGTCTGAGATAGAAGAACTTAACACGTTGTCAGATTTCGCGCTCAAAATACTATCTTTATACAGTTTAACAAAAAGTGTTTTTCAATATAGTGAAGGATTTACTCAAATCAATTGAGCGCCTAAGTAGGAGTGGGAAAGTCCAATTAGGTTCTAAAGCAGAAGGAATTATTGTTCTAAGTGGTCTGAGATAGAAGAACTTAACACGTTGTCAGATTTCGCACTCAAAATACTATCTTTAAACAGTTCAACAAAAAGTGTTTTTCAATATAGTGAAGGACTTACTCAAATCAATTGAGCGCCTAAGTAGGAGTGGGAAAGTTCAAATAGGTTCTAAAGCAGAAGGAATTATTGTTCTAAGTGGTCTGAGATAGAAGAACTTAACACGTTGTCAGATTTCGCACTCAAAATACTATCTTTAAACAGTTTAACAAAAAGTGTTTTTCAATATAGTGAAGGACTTACTCAAATCAATTGAGCGCCTAAGTAGGAGTGGGAAAGTTCAAATAGGTTCTAAAGCAGAAGGAATTATTGTTCTAAGTGGTCTGAGATAGAAGAACTTAACACGTTGTCAGATTTCGCACTCAATATACTATATTTATACAGTTTAACAAAGTGTTTTTCAATATAGGGAAGGACTTACTCCAATCAATTGAGCACCTAAGTAGGAGTGGGAAAGTCCAAATAGGTTCTAAAGCAGAAGGAATTATCGTTCTAAGTGATCTGAGATAGAAGAACTTAACACGTTGTCAGATTTCGCACTCAAAATACTATCTTTAAACAGTTCAACAAAAAGTGTTTTTCAATATAGTGAAGGATTTACTCAAATCAATTGAGCGCCTAAGTAGGAGTGGGAAAGTCCAATTAGGTTCTAAAGCAGAAGGAATTATTGTTCTAAGTGGTCTGAGATAGAAGAACTTAACACGTTGTCAGATTTCGCACTCAAAATACTATCTTTAAACAGTTTAACAAAAAGTGTTTTTCAATATAGTGAAGGACTTACTCAAATCAATTGAGCGCCTAAGTAGGAGTGGGAAATTCCAAATAGGTTCTAAAGCAGAAGGAATTATCGTTCTAAGTGGTCTGAGATAGAAGAACTTAACACGTTGTCAGATTTCGCACTCAAAATACTATCTTTAAACAGTTTAACAAAATGTGTTTTTCAATATAGTGAAGGACTTACTCAAATCAACTGAGCGCCTAAGTAGGAGTGGGAAAGTCCAAATAGGTTCTAAAGCAGAAGGATTTATCGTTCTAAGTGATCTGAGATAGAAGAACTTAACACGTTGTCAGATTTCGCACTCAAAATACTATCTTTAAACAGTTCAACAAAAAGTGTTTTTCAATATAGTGAAGGATTTACTCAAATCAATTGAGCGCCTAAGTAGGAGTGGGAAAGTCCAAATAGGTTCTTAAGCAGACGGAATTATTGTTATAAGTGGTCTGAGATAGAAGAACTTAACACGTTGTCAGATTTCGCACTCAAAATACTATCTTTATACAGTTTAACAAAAAGTGTTTTTCAATATAGTGAAGGACTTATTCAAATCAATTGAGCGCCTGAGTAGGAGTGGGAAAGTCCAAATAGGTTCTAAAGCAGAAGGAATTATCGATATTAGTGGTCTGAGATAGAAGAACTTAACACGTTGTCAGATTTCGCACTCAAAATACTATCTTCAAACAGTTTAACAAAAGGTGTTTTTCAATATAGTGAAGGACTTACTCAAATCAATTGAGCGCCTAAGTAGGAGTGGGAAAGTCCAAATAAATTCTAAAGCAGAAGGAATTATCGTTCTAAGTGGTCTGAGATAGAAGAACTTAACACGTTGTCAGATTTCGCACTCAAAATACTGTCTTTAAACAGTTTAACAAAAAGTGTTTTTCAATATAGTGAAGGACTTACTCAAATCAATTGAGCGCCTAAGTAGGAGTGGGAAAGTCCGAATAAATTCTAAAGCAGAAGGAATTATCGTTCTAAGTGGTCTGAGATAGAAGAACTTAACACGTTGTCAGATTTCGCACTTAAAAAACTATCTTTAACAAAAATTATATATAGAGAGCACCCATCCCCGGGTACCAGGGGACGCCACCATGTGTGAACTGGGACCACCCACCACGGGTCGAAGTGGGACCACTCAGCCCCGGGTATCAGGGGTATAAGATTAAGATGGTGGCAAAATTATGTTCAATTTTTTTTCTTTTTTGTCTTTTCTTTTTTCGGTTGTTTAGAGAAGAGCTAATGAGCAAGGTCGCGTTTTGATTGGTTTAGTTTTTCCAAAGTTATTAACAATTTTCGACCTATAAATTACTATATAGATTTCAATTTCGGTTTCATACGAGAAAAAATCACTGCTGAAACTTCCACTAGCTTTTTTTTTAAGTTGATATGAACCCTGACAGAGTTGGACCCAAATTTGCCAACCAATGCGACGCCCCGCCAAGAAAAAAGTTCAAGCCGGCATTTTCACCTGTGCAGCACCAAGACAGGTTGAATAAATTAACGTCATCCGGAAGAACACTCCAGTTCTTGTTCAATAATTTTGGCAATGACTTGGAAACGCACACGGCTGTTGTCGGGGACTCGATTGTGGATTCCTTGTGTGTTGATCATTGTGTTGTTTACTCCCTGTCTGGCGGGAAAGTTGAAGACTTCTCGTATTTGCTGGACACCTTAGCAGCTTATCGGAACATAATTTTTATGATTGGCGGAAACAATTTGTCATATTACGACAAACCAGGCGAAGAGCCGGAAGAAGTATTGAAAAAGATTCAAGAATTCCGTAAGAAATTGACTGAACTCCCCAAAAAGCCCACTGTGATTGCATGTACGGTGCTGAAGAGGTTAAAAGCTAATCACGACAACATCACTCGATTCAACACATTGTTGAACCTAGCCCCGATGCCATCCTTCAGGATGCACCAGGAAGTCAGTAAAGCGAAGTTTTTCAAGGAAACTGACGGAATTCATCTGACCGAAGAGGGGTATCGCGCCCTAGCCTGCGGGATCAATAAAGTTTTTCGAGAGAAGAATTTGAAATGATTGTGCAGTAAAACCATCATGTTTATTACCAATGTTTGATACGCTATTTTGATACTGTTTGATACCCAAGTGTTTGTTTGCAATGATAACAACTTTTGTTACCAAGATTTGTTAACGTTTTTAAAAAGTACGGCTTAAGAAGGCTAATTAACAATGCATTTTTCCAGTGAATCTTTTACTTATTGCGGTACAGTATTTTAACACATTGCGGTGTTTTTGTGGGTCTCTTACCTGCTGCGGAACAGACAAACAAATAAAAATTTGCGGTTTTTCAGTAGGTCTTTTACCTACTGCGGCTTTTCCAGTGAGTCTGTTATTTATTGCGGTACAGTAATTTAACATATTGCGGTGTTTTTGCGGGTCTCTTACCTGCTGCGGAATAGACATAGTTAAAAATTTGCGGTTTTTCAGTAGGTCTTTTACCTACTGCGGCTTTTCCAGTGAGTCTGTTATTTATTGCGGTACAGTAATTTAACACATTGCGGTGTTTTTGCGGGTCTCTTACCTGCTGCGGTATAGACATAGTTAAAAATTTGCGGTTTTTCAGTAGGTCTTTTACCTACTGCGGCTTTTCCAGTGAGTCTGTTATTTATTGCGGTACAGTAATTTAACACATTGCGGTGTTTTTGTGGGTCTCTTACCTGCTGCGGAATAGACATAGTTAAAAATTTGCGGTTTTTCAGTAGGTCTTTTACCTACTGCGGCTTTTCCAGTGAGTCTGTTATTTATTGCGGTACAGTAATTTAACATATTGCGGTGTTTTTGCGGGTCTCTTACCTGCTGCGGAATAGACAGTTAAAAATTTGCGGTTTTTCAGTAGGTCTTTTACCTACTGCGGCTTTTCCAGTGAGTCTGTTATTTATTGCGGTACAGTAATTTAACACATTGCGGTGTTTTTGCGGGCCTCTTACCTGCTGCGGAATAGACATAGTTAAAAATTTGCGGTTTTTCAGTAGGTCTTTTACCTACTGCGGCTTTTCCAGTGAGTCTGTTATTTATTGCGGTACAGTAATTTAACATATTGCGGTGTTTTTGCGGGTCTCTTACCTGCTGCGGAATAGACATAGTTAAAAATTTTCGGTTTTTCAGTAGGTCTTTTACCTACTGCGGCTTTTCCAGTGAGTCTGTTATTTTTTGCGGTACAGTAATTTAACACATTGCGGTGTTTTTGTGGGTCTCTTACCTGCTGCGGAATAGACATAGTTAAAAATTTGCGGTTTTCCAGTAGGTCTTTTACCTACTGCGGTATAAGAATGCTTATAGAAGCGGTTTTCCAGTGAGTCTGTTACTCACTGCGGAAGAGTAATATATCATTGTGCGGTTACTTTGTGGGTCTACCTGCAGTGAAATAGGCGAGTAGTTCATTAGAATTCGTGGTTTTCTGTTGGTGAATTGGTTTTGTCTCCAGAATGAGTTGTAGTGGTTTAAAAAAGTTTCATAAGGATCAAAATGTTTTTCTTTCTCATTTTTCGAACTTTTCAGAAAATGCCGCTCGATACTTTGGTCTGTTTTTTGTTCATGAATGAGAAGCATGATTATCAAATTCTAACACTTACTGATGATCGATGGCCGGAAAGTACAATTACATTTAGGAAAACGCTCGGCGATCATGCCGAAGTAAAAATCAAAGCCCGAAAAGTCTATGAAAGTTATTTCCTAATTTTGAAGGGTACTCAAGATGAAGTGACAGCTGAGTACGCAAGGTGTCTTCGGGAAAAAAAATGAGGGCAGACTGGCTAAGGTAATTTGCATTCAAGTGATTCATCAAAGCAAAGTGGTTTAGTGAAAATTTTTAGATATACTTTCTGTTTGTCAGTTTCATTGGTGTAGATTTGCGTTTATCTTTACTAAAGTGGTCTAAATTGAGTGGTTTGTGGTAGATTTTTGGTAGTCTAATGAATCTCATTTGGTTCTTTTGGCAGGAAAAAAGGGATGGAGATGCAGAACGAAATGACTTATCGAGAAAGAGCGCTCCAGAAGAGCAAACTAATCTTGAGGTAAGGTCGTTTCTAAGTTGAGTAGGTAGCAACTTTTTCAAGTAAATTCTGAAGTTTTTTGATTGCCTAATGAAG
The DNA here is from genome assembly GCF_964194025.1 of Convolutriloba macropyga. NCBI lineage: Eukaryota > Metazoa > Xenacoelomorpha > Acoela > Convolutidae > Convolutriloba > Convolutriloba macropyga. Next base: position 20,196 of record NW_027449793.1, read on the forward strand.
GGTTTGTTCGATTGTTTGTCGCAGAAAGGGACAGATATAGTTCATGAGACAGCAGTATCAAGAAAGAGTGTGATCTCGAAGGCAAAGTTAACTGAAATTGAGGTAAAAACTCTGATTGACTTGCTTTTTTTTTCTTTTGATTTTGCAGTTGGTATTTATTGTCAGATAGAAAATTTATCGTCTTTTTTGAAATATAGTAACTGCTTGTTCTCTTTCTCCTTAGGACAAAAACACGGAAAGATCTGAGGGAGATGATGAGGTCAGTCACAAAGAGCGTCAAGCGAAGGGCTCTAAAAGAAAACCTGAAGTCGAGGTGTTTTTTTTAGATAAATTGCTTTGGTTTTCCAGAATTTTGAGGTGTTTTTTAGTGTTGTGAAACGCACAAGAAAATAGCCCGAGTGCTAGAAAAAGATGAGGAATCTATGAAAAAGGTCTTTGCGAACTTCCACAAAGATATGCAAAGCCTAAATAGTCGGCTTGCCTCCAAATTAAAGGAGATAAAAGATATAGTTAGTGTAGTTTTTGCATTCTATTGGCTTTCTGATGTCTAGATTGCATAACAAAAAAATTATTATAGACCCGTTTAAAAACAGAGGTCCAAGAAATCAAAAGCACGAGCCCAGAGAGAACTTCACTTGAGGCAACTAGTACTCCACTATTTGCGCCTGGATCATTCAGTGACCCGGCGAAAGCCGGGAAGGCTCTGAGGATCAAAATTTTTGGACAGGAAGGTTTGATCAGTGAGCTGATATCACCATCAAAGGATCAGAAACAGCAAAGAAAACCTGCAGACTCAGAAAAAACTAAGAAGTTTAAAGGTTGTTAATTTTTCCAAAAAATTTTTTCGCGTCGTTTTGATTTGCATGTTCTCCAATATTTAACTCATCAAATTTCTGCCCAAATCCTCTTAAAATTATTAGTGTTCAACTCATCTGGAAAATGTAGGCTAATATCAGAATTCAATAAAAATGAACTTTTTTGTTTTGTTTGTAGCCGAAATCAACGCGTTGTTCCCACCTAACCAATACCCAGATGCGTATGACACAGCCCGGAAGGCAGCCAATAAAGCCGGTGACGATCGCAAAAGATTTCAGTTGAGAAAAAAGAAGTTGTTTAAGGATTTGAACCAAAATGAGTGAAGAAAAGAACGTACAACTGTTATGCTAATTTTCCTCAGGATTAATTGTTGCTCTTAATGTTTGATGCGTTCTTGTTTTTATTTACTTTAGACTGCTAATGTTATTAGTTTTATTAGAGTCTGATAGGTAAAAATCAATGGCGAAAAAATTAGATTTATCAAAGACCACTGAATTTTAATTTCGATGTGCCATTTGTTTGTAATGTTGTAAAAATTTTACGGTTTTTCAGATAATTTAGATAGTTGAACTTATTTGAGATGCTTTTGAGTTCAAAATGTGCTTTAAAATGGCAAATTTTACGTCTCGTAACCTATTTATTTTAGACAAGTAGTCCATCGCTGTAGTTTCTGAACATGTTCTGATTGATCTTTCTTTTCAAATTTTTGAGCTCTTCAAAGGAAACCACTGCCGGGTTTTTTGGCCTTTTCCAAACTGGGAATTGTTTACCAAATGAGTAAATTTTATAAAACAAGTCTGATCCTATAAAATTTGAGACGGTAGGGCCCTGAATTGTGGGTGCCTCTCTTCCGAGGTTAACATGATGCAATCAAATTTTTCATGCATTGTGTAATCAAATCTAAGTAGTTAGAAATATCAATACATTCTTTTGAACTCACATTAGCTGATTTATGATCAGTGGTCTGGCATTTTGTTTTGTAATCTTCAAGTGTCTTTTCCCTACCATAGTATTTAAGACAAATGGGAAGAATTTATAAACGAAGATTGAGTTATGCAATTAATTGTAAAGAAAAAAAAGATTTTGAGAAAACTTACAGAAATCTCGCAGAACAACATTAAATCAAGTCAGGGACAAACAACTGATGATTCATGGGAATTGTCATCCAGTCAGCGTGACGCGTCTCAATCAAAAGGTTCTCAGCGCATTCTGAGGCAACATCCTCAAAAAAGATTGAATGAATCCGATTCAGAGTTTGAGAGCGAAGAGTCTGTCAGACTCATGCTTTTGAAGAAAAAATTTAGATGGATTTTTGTCGACGATATCAGTGTTTTAACCCTTACTCCAGTAAGCGATTCTTGGCCAAAAATGAGTTACTGCGAAAAATATACAATGTTAGTTGACTCAAAGATTTTTCTCACTTTCAAATCTAAGGAGTACGAATGTCGACTTCTTTGCAAGGGGCCAGAGGTCAGTTTGAAAGGAGTCGAGGATTGTTATATTGCCGTGTTGAATGGTGGTGCCAATCCGTTAGAACTGAAAAGTAAAAATGACGATCTTGAACCTTTGATGGAAGAAAATGATGTTTCCTCTGGAGACAATGACGATTTCTTGCGTGATAGCATGTCTTCAGTCGTAGTCTCCAATTTTAGTCTTGGAGGGGGAAAAAATAATGAGCAACCAGCAGACTTGCATTCAGAGGTAATCGTTTTCCGTTAACCTTTTTCGTAAGTAATCTAAATCTGTGTTCTAAAAATGATTCCGTTCCGGGTAAAAACAAGTTATGTTCTGAAACTAAATTGTCCATTCAGTCATTCTCAAGATTTTTTAAGGTCCCGTCTCAGACTATTCAACATCCTGAGTACCCTATCTTGGTCCACTCGTCTTCGCCGATTGTTCGCGATACCAACTTTTGTGAGGCAATTTGTGATCCCTTTGAAAATTTTCTGGCTTCTCACGAAGAGAACATGAAAGCAATTGCCGAGGCCTTTGAGCTGAAACGGAACACTGAGCTAAAGAAAAGCAGAAACCTTCTCGATGCCATCTCAAAATGTGTAACTTTGTTTTGTCTTATCTAGTCAAAACATCTCTCGGGGTTACGTTCTGCTAACGGTTTTGTCTTTTTAATGTAGCTGTGGTTTTACCGTCTTTTCGTTGATGAAAATGTTTTGTTTCCTTAGGTTGTTTTTCCTCTCTAAATGTTGACTTCTGTATTTAGTCATCAAAAAGTAAAGAGAAGTACGACGTTGCAGTCAATGGTTTCATGAGTATTGATGGACATCCGGAGCTTTGTAGTAAAACAATCAAACCTGTGATTCACAAGGGAGAACACCTAATGAAACTTTTTGCCGGCAGTGATGTACAGCATTTTGCCAGGAGTTTAGCCGACAAACTAATTGAAAAAAAAGATCTGGAATTCAAGATGCTCTCACCGCGTAAACTTTCAAAAAAAGTGGATTTCCGAACTGCTCTTGACGATGATGTACAAGAAAATTTTCGAGGTAATTTCTGTCATTATAATGCTTGCAAGTTTTTTGACGGCTGTTCAAAAATAATTTTTTCTTCGATAAGTAGCTCAAAAAGTCTTAAAATTTTTGATAGACTAGGTAGCTGTCCTATTCTTTTAATGCTACGTAACTTCATTTTGTGTTATTGGTTTTCAGCTGTCATTGAGCAGAAGTACCCGCTAACACCTCTTGTTGCGTATGAAGCTGCTAGAAGTTCAGTAAATCAAATGCTGAGAGATTCAGTCAGAGGAAAAAATGACAAGAATGTTTCACAGGGTTCGACTGATTAGACTTCTGATATTCTTTTGCTGCCATGTAAACATTTCAATGTTTTTTAATCAGTGAACTGGTTCAGCTTAGTTTGCTTAGTATTTCGAATACAGTACTACATGATTAGTTGCTAATGCCTAGCTATGATTAGTTGCTAATGCCTAGCTAGTTGATGATAATCGTTTCTTAAATTAGATTTAGGTGTCTTCTACTTTGCTGTTTTTTGTAATTGTTTTACAATTCTTGACTCCTTCGGAACTATCATCTGAGTGTCCATTGCTTTTGACATGTGTTTGAATAACCGAAAACTCAAAAACCTATCCGAGTGAATCTGTTTCTTGTGCAGCAATGTTCCATCCTTCTTTTTTGTCCACTAAGTTGAGCAAGATTTTGATTCTATAATTAATACATCCGTAATACTTCAATCGCAGTATAATGAAGACATCAATTTATTGCAATTATTTAGTTCATACTGAGTTTTACTGTAGTATGCATCCTTTGAGTAAAAACTAAAATAATTTTCGCGTTTTATCTTGTCTTTGTCTGAGAGATGAATTAAGGGATTGCATGGATTTTGTTTTTCGGAGTTAGTAAGCTATACCGTTTGACAGGTAGAAACATTTCTAAATTGCAAAGACGTCTTTTACCCCTTGTTTGCTTACGCCATTTAGAAATCAGTGATATGCGTTATTCATATGTAATTTTCACCTGAGAGATCTATTCATTTAATTTGTTTTTAGATATGATTTCTGTCAAAGATTTGATTTTATGCGATGCCTTTGCAGCGAAAAAATTCCTTAATAATTTGGGTGAGCCGCAAGCAATGGTGGATTTATCTTGCGAAAATGTTTTCTCTGAGCGCCTCAGCAAAGACAAAGTTTTGAATAAGGTCAGTCGAATTTTTTTCTCAATATATGAACAGACCCACCAAAAAGGTTTTCATATTCTGCCGGATAGATTTGGAGGTTTCGGCATCTTCAATAAAAGCAACAAAGTTATAAAGCCTTCGTTCACACCGCTTGAATTTCCGCTCGGAATTGTCGAAAAGTTGCCTTCTGCTCTAAGAGCAGAAGTGACGGAATTATCTATTATGCGAAGCAGTAGAGACAGCGCAGAGAAAGATTTACTTGGATCCTGTAGATTTAGTAACCATTCTTGCTCTCCTAATGTCAAATACTTTCAAGGCTTTAGTTGCGATCTGCCGTATCCTTGTGTGCGTTTACAAGTTTTGAAGTCAATCGAGCCTAATGAAGAACTTACTGTGTCCTATGGTGACTCTTTCTTCGGCAACGGTAACAAGGATTGCTTGTGCGATTTTCCAAGCTATCATCATGATTCCGAAGACGAAACAGAGGTGCCGTCTGGAATATCACAGCTTACTAGTACGCCGTTGGCCCCCACACAAGTGTCATCCGACGCCGCAACTTCAGAAACTCCTGAGATAAATCTTGAGTTCAGTGAACATTTGCAGACCCAGGGTTCTACTTCACGTAAACGCACTGCAAAGTTACAGCGGAAACGACGCATTAAATTTTTATCTAGCTTTGAAACTAACGAAGCTTCTCTCTTATTGTCACAAACACAGAGGGAGGCCAGATTTTTTGACTCGCCTTCTGATAATCAGACCCAAGAGATTGATGAAAGCTCTGATGAGATTTATTTTACTGCGAATAGTGAAGTTGAAACTGATGTTCACCTAAATTCTGATTCCGAGACAGAACTCATTGCATCGGATGCAAATTCTCAATCGTCTTCGTCAACCGATTCATCCGTTTCAGACAGCTCCTCGATAATAAATGTTGTAGCTGATTCTGATGTTCCTGGTTTTGATTTTGGCCTGGAAATCATGAAGAACAATATATCAGTCCAAAACTCAGTTATGTCGCTTCTTTCAATTACAACGAACCATTCTGCACCGGACGAGCTTCTATATGACCTTATAAAGCGAGAAAGATTAATTGATGATTCAAAGACTTTTCCCAGTTATCATTTTGTGAAGAAAGTTCTTTCAGCAGTGTATGAAAAATATAATTTCACTCATCATTTGTATCCTAAGGGTGAGCTTATCTTAATGTCTTTCTTTACTCACTTATCTAGAGTAGTCACTTCTAATATTGATCAGATTATTAAATATTCTAAATGTAAAAGTTCTAACGCAGATATAAAATTAGAACCTTTAATTAGTTTCAACAAATTGAGAATACGCCTCATCATAAACACGGATGGTGCAAAAGTTAGAAAATCTTCTGCTGAATCAGCCTACCCGCTTTGGATCTCTATTGCTGATCTTCCCCCAATAATGAGGTCTAGCTTTAAAAATATCACCTTAGCAAGCGTTTGGTACGGGAATAAAGATGTCGATTGGGATAAAATTTTTGAGCACTACAGCTAGGAATTAGAGAAGCCAATAGAAGTGAGCGTCGATTCTACAACATACAAGATTGAGTTTGTTACGGTAATGCACGTTGCAGATCTTGTGTGTAAAGCTGAAGTTTTGCAGATGAAACAGTTTAATGGATATTATGGCTGCTGGTTATGTACACTGCGTGGTGTGCATAGATTTGGGGCACACTTTTATCCTCACCCAAAATCCTTTGAAATGCGCAGTCCAAATAAACAAAAAGTTTGTGCAGATTTCTATATCAGGAAAGATCACATTAAGAGAGCCAAAGAGGCTGATCCCGAAATTAATACTCTCGGGGTTAAAGGCTATCCCAAGCTTTTCAACGTCATCAGCAACTTACCCCTTACAAGCCCAGTGGACACAATGCATCAGTTGTATAAAGGGGTGGCCAAAGATATGCTTGATTTTTTTGTGACCTTGAATGGATCATTTTCATCAGTAGATTGCGCAATTGAAATTTTTAAGCCTCCCAACGAATTTAAGCGGCGAATTAGAGCACTAAAATATAGAAGCTATTTTAAAGCCAATGAAATGAAAATTTTCCTGTTGTATTTGTTCCCGATCATTTTTCCTCATATAAAAACAAACGAATTCTCTAAAAGCAACATTCGTGACGTGTCTTATCTTGTTTATGCATTGCGTTCGATGTACGAGACCGACCAAAACGCTAAAATGTGTGGTAATTTACTTGAAGATTTTTGTTTAAGCATGAGCAAGAAGTACCCTCTAAAATCTTTCGATTCTATTAATTTTCACCTTCTACGTCATCTTGCATGGCAAGTGAAATTGTTTGGACCGCTTTGGGTGACATCCGCAATGTCATTTGAATCTGCTAACCATCATTTGATACAACCTGTCACAGGAACAGTGAATATCTGTAATCTTCTTGTTCAGCGATATATTCGAAAAAAAGAGATTGAATGCTCACGAATAAAAGACGACGCGCTTAAATTAATGCTTAATAAATCGTCAGTTTCAATGGAGTTTTGGGAAGGATACAATTTGGAAGAAAACACTAACACCATTTTTATTAGAAGACTATTCCCACAGTCCCGATTGTTTTGTCGATATCGTCTGAAGTCGCCTTTTCCAAGTTTGCTCGATTCCCTAAGTTATAGGAGGTCCAATTCAAACAGCTTCGTTCTGCTTCGCGAAGATCCACCCGAGGCGGCTCAAATACTTCTGTTTTTTGAAGAAAGCAACAGTATTAAATGTTATGTTGAATGCTTCAATGTTGTAGACGTTATCAGGCTTGACTTGCAGGGTAAAGTTTTCGAAAGTGCTGAGAAATTGTTTAGACCGCTTGCTTATGTTATCGGAGAAACTGTCGAGAAAAAACAAGTCAGTGTTAATTCAATAACGCGAAAACTTGCTAAGTTTGAGTTTCGAAATCTGGTGTATTTACTGAGTTTATTGAATCATTTTGAGCACGACTAATTTTAGCATTGTAAATCTCGAAGCTGTTTTTAATGTTTTAAGGAAGACAATTCGATGTGACAGTTCGTTTTAGAGGAGTAGTTTCAACGATTCGAGGGTTTATTAGCGATTTCATCATCCTAGTTGATTTTAATGTATAAAGTTTTTTGGTCTAATTGGCCTAAGAAATAATTTATCGCTACTGCTGCGGAATAGACAAATAGTTAAACAAAATTCGCGGTCTTCCAGTAGGTCTTTTACCTACTGCAGTATAAGAATGCTAATAAACAATGCGGTTTTCGAGTAAATCTGTACTTGTTTATTGCGGTACAGTAATGTAACACAGTGCGGTATCTTTGTGGGTCTCTTACCTGCTGCGGAATAGACAAATAGTTAAAAAAAGTTCGCGGTCTTCCAGTAGGTCTTTTACCTACTGCGGTAGAAGCAGGCTAATAAACAATGCGGTTTTCCAGTAAATCTGTTACTAATTTATTGCTGTACAGACATGTAACACAGTGCGGTATCTTTGCGGGTCTCTTACCTGCTGCGGAATAGACATAGTTAAAAATTTGCGGTTTTTCAGTAGGTCTTTTACCTACTGCGGCTTTTCCAGTGAGTCTGTTATTTATTGCGGTGCAGTAATTTAACATATTGCGGTGTTTTTGCGGGTCTCTTACCTGCTGCGGAATAGACATAGTTAAAAATTTGCGGTGTTCCAGTAGGTCTTTTACCTACTGCGGCTTTTCCAGTGAGTCTGTTATTTATTGCGGTACAGTAATTTAACACATTGCGATGTTTTTGTGGGTCTCTTACCTGCTGCGGAATAGACATATTTAAAAATTTGCGGTCTTCCAGTAGGTCTTTTACCTACTGCGGTATATGAATGCTAATAAACAATGCGGTTTTCCAGTGATCCTGTAAGCTATGTGTTATAATTTGTTTTGTGACTTGGGGAGAGTCTTAGAGCGCGGATTTTTACCGTTTGCTCGGACTCAGTTCTCCCATAGTTGTTTGTTGGTAACTCTGCCGTAGCCAAAGTATTGTTATTTTTGATTGGGTTAAGAAGTTGTCCAAAATGAACCAAACTTGGTATGGAGCATCCTCTGTATAAGTAGAGTGTTAAACAAAAAGAATTTTTGGTATAGCTTGCCTCGCAAGAAAGTAAGTTTTTCATACGGAAATTTGCGAATTTCGCGATTAGCGAGTTTTAACTATAGTTATTTTAGATTGGGTCAGGAAGATGTCCAAATTGAACAAAACTTGGTATGGAGTATCCACTGTATAGGTAGATTGTAGGGTAAAAAGAATTTTTGCTATAGCTTTTCCAGGAAAAAAAGTTAGTTTTGCATACAGAAATTTGCGAATTTCGCGATTAGCGAATTTTAACTATAGTAATTTTTGATTGGGTCAAGAAGTTGTCCCAATTGAACCAAACCTGGTATGGAGTATCCACTGTATAAGTAGAGTGTAGAGGAAAAAGAATTTTTACTATAGCTTGTCTAGAAAAAAGTTAGTTTTTCATACGGAAAATTCCTTTAGTTTCCGAATAATTTTGAATAGGTAACTTTTTAAATAAGTCTTTTTCAACGGGTCAAGAAATTGTCCAAATTGAACCAAACTTGGTATGGAGTATCCGCTGTATAGGTAGATTGTTAAACAAAAAGAATTTTTTGTATAGCCTGCCTAGCAAAAAAATTAGTTTTTCGTATGGAAATTTGCGAATTTCGCGATTAGCGAATTTTAATCATAGTTATTTTAGATTGGGTCAAAAAGTTGTCCAAATTGAACTAAACCTGGCATGGAGTATCCACTGTATAGGTAGAGTGTAGGGTAAAAAGAACTTTGCTATAGCTTTTCCAGGAAAAAAGTTATTTTTTCATACGCAAATTCGCGAATTTCGCGATTAGCAAATTTTAACTATAGTAATTTTTGATTGGGTCAAGAAACTGTCCAAATTGAACCAAATCTGGTATGATGGAGTATCCACTGTATAGGTAGAGTGTAGAGGAAAAAGAATTTTTACTATAGCTTGTCTAGAAAAAAGTAAGTTTCTCATACGGAAAATTCCTATAGTTTCCGAATAATTTTGAATAGGGAACTTTTTAAATAAGTCTTTTTCATCGGGTCAAGAAATTGTCCAAATTGAACCAAAGTTGGTATGGAGTATCCGCTGTATAGGTAGATTGTTAAACGAAAAGAGTTTTTGGTATAGCCTGCCTAGCAAAAAAAGTTAGTTTTTCGAATGGAAATTTGAGAATTTCGCGATTAGCGAATTTTAACTATAGTAATTTTTGATTGGGTCAAGAAGTTGTCCAAATTGAACCAAACCTGGTATGGAGTATCCACTGTATAGGTAGAGTGTAGCGTAAAAAGAGTTTTGGTTCAATTTGGACAACTTCTTGGCCCAATCAAAAATTACTATAGTTAAAATTCGCGAATCGCGAAATTCGCAAATTTCCATACGAAAAACTAACTTTTTTTGCTAGGCAGGCTTTACCAAAAATTCTTTTTGTTTAACAATCTAACTATACAGCGGATACTCCATACCAAGTTTGATTCAATTTGGACAATTTCTTGACCCGATGAAAAAGACTTATTTAAAAAGTTACCTATTCAAAATTATTCGGAAACTATAGGAATTTTCCTTATGAAAAACTAACTTTTTTCTAGACAAGCTATAGTAAAAATTCATTTTCCCCTACACTCTACCTATACAGTGGAGACTCCATACCAGGTTTGGTTCAATTTGGACAACTTCTTGACCCAATCAAAAATTACTATAGTTAAAATTTGCTAATCGCGAAATTCGCGAATTTGCGTATGAAAAACTAACTTTTTTCCTGGAAAAGCTATAGCAAAGTTCTTTTTACCCTACACTCTACCTATACAGTGGATACTCCATGCCAGGTTTAGTTCAATTTGGACAACTTTTTGACCCAATCTAAAATAACTAATATTAAAATTCGCTAATCGCGAAATTCGCAAATTTACATACGAAAAACTAACTTTTTTGCTGTTTTAATGTTGAAACGTCATTGTTTTTAGTTGTGTCGTTTATTGTTTTTTTAACTCAGTTAGGGTTGTAGTGGAAAAACAATTTTTGGTTTAGCTTGTATAGAAAAAAAGTTAGTCTCTTAGTTGGATTTTTCGCATATTTGAAAATTTTATTTTAAAACGTCTTTTTTTCAATCGGATCTTAGAGTTGTCGAATGCTAACGAAAAGCAACGTAGGAGTCCCACTTGTTGTGTGGGTTGTAGTGGAAAAACAATTTTTGGTTTAGCTTGTATAGAAAAAAAGTTAGTCTCTTAGTTGGATTTTTCGCTTATTTGAAAATTTTATTTTAAAACGTCTTTTTTTCAATCGGATCTTAGAGTTGTCGAATGCTAACGAAAAGCAACGTAGGTGTCCCAATTTTTGTGTGGGTTGTAGTGGAAAAACAATTTTTGGTTTAGCTTGTATAGCAAAAAAAGTTAGTCTCTTAGTTGGATTTTTCGCTTATTTGAAAATTTTATTTTAAAACGTCTTTTTTTCAATCGGATCTTAGAGTTGTCGAATGCTAACGAAAAGCAACGTAGGAGTCCCACTTTTTGTGTGGGTTGTAGTGGAAAAACATTTTTTGGTTTAGCTTGTATAGAAAAAAAGTTAGTCTCTTAGTTGGATTTTTCGCTTATTTGAAAATTTTATTTTAAAACGTCTTTTTTTTCAATCGGATCTTAGAGTTGTCGAATGCTAACGAAAAGCAACGTAGGAGTCCCACTTTTTGTGTGGTTTGTAGTGGAAAAACATTTTTTGGTTTAGCTTGTATAGAAAAAAAGTTAGTCTCTTAGTTGGATTTTTCGCTTATTTGAAAATTTTATTTTAAAACGTCTTTTTTTTTCAATCGGATCTTAGAGTTGTCGAATGCTAACGAAAAGCAACGTAGGAGTCCCACTTTTTGTGTGGGTTGTAGTGGAAAAACATTTTTTGGTTTAGCTTGTATAGAAAAAAAGTTAGTCTCTTAGTTGGATTTTCCGCTTATTTGAAAATTTTATTTTAAAGCGTCTTTTTTTTCAATCGGATCTTAGAAATGTCGAATGCTAACGAAAAGCAACGTAGGAGTCCCACTTTTTGTGTGGGTTGTAGTGGAAAAACAATTTTTGGTTGAGCTTGTATAGAAAAAAGTTATTCTCTTAGTTGGATTTTTCGCTTATTTGAAAATTTTATTTTAAAACGTCTTTTTTTTCAATCGGATCTTAGAGTTGTCGAATGCTAACGAAAAGCAACGTAGGAGTCCCACTTTTTGTGTGGGTTGTAGTGGAAAAACATTTTTTGGTTTAGCTTGTATAGAAAAAAAGTTAGTCTCTTAGTTGGATTTTTCGCTTATTTGAAAATTTTATTTTAAAACGTCTTTTTTTTCAATCGGATCTTAGAGTTGTCGAATGCTAACGAAAAGCAACGTAGGAGTCCCACTTTTTGTGTGGGTTGTAGTGGAAAAACATTTTTTGGTTTAGCTTGTATAGAAAAAAAGTTAGTCTCTTAGTTGGATTTTTCGCTTATTTGAAAATTTTATTTTAAAACGTCTTTTTTTTCAATCGGATCTTAGAGTTGTCGAATGCTAACGAAAAGCAACGTAGGAGTCCCACTTTTTGTGTGGGTTGTAGTGGAAAAACAATTTTTGGTTTAGCTTGTATAGAAAAAAAGTTAGTCTCTTAGTTGGATTTTTCGCTTATTTGAAAATTTTATTTTAAAACGTCTTTTTTTTCAATCGGATCTTAGAGTTGTCGAATGCTAACGAAAAGCAACGTAGGAGTCCCACTTTTTGTGTGGGTTGTAGTGGAAAAACAATTTTTGGTTTAGCTTGTATAGAAAAAAAGTTAGTCTCTTAGTTGGATTTTTCGCTTATTTGAAAATTTTATTTTAAAACGTCTTTTTTTTCAATCGGATCTTAGAGTTGTCGAATGCTAACGAAAAGCAACGTAGGAGTCCCACTTTTTGTGTGGTTTGTAGTGGAAAAACATTTTTTGGTTTAGCTTGTATAGAAAAAAAGTTAGTCTCTTAGTTGGATTTTTCGCTTATTTGAAAATTTTATTTTAAAACGTCTTTTTTTTTTCAATCGGATCTTAGAGTTGTCGAATGCTAACGAAAAGCAACGTAGGAGTCCCACTTTTTGTGTGGGTTGTAGTGGAAAAACATTTTTTGGTTTAGCTTGTATAGAAAAAAAGTTAGTCTCTTAGTTGGATTTTCCGCTTATTTGAAAATTTTATTTTAAAGCGTCTTTTTTTTCAATCGGATCTTAGAAATGTCGAATGCTAACGAAAAGCAACGTAGGAGTCCCACTTTTTGTGTGGGTTGTAGTGGAAAAACAATTTTTGGTTTAGCTTGTATAGAAAAAAGTTATTCTCTTAGTTGGATTTTTCGCTTATTTGAAAATTTTATTTTAAAACGTCTTTTTTTTCAATCGGATCTTAGAGTTGTCGAATGCTAACGAAAAGCAACGTAGGAGTCCCACTTTTTGTGTGGGTTGTAGTGGAAAAACATTTTTTGGTTTAGCTTGTATAGAAAAAAAGTTAGTCTCTTAGTTGGATTTTTCGCTTATTTGAAAATTTTATTTTAAAACGTCTTTTTTTTCAATCGGATCTTAGAGTTGTCGAATGCTAACGAAAAGCAACGTAGGAGTCCCACTTTTTGTGTGGGTTGTAGTGGAAAAACATTTTTTGGTTTAGCTTGTATAGAAAAAAAGTTAGTCTCTTAGTTGGATTTTTCGCTTATTTGAAAATTTTATTTTAAAACGTCTTTTTTTTCAATCGGATCTTAGAGTTGTCGAATGCTAACGAAAAGCAACGTAGGAGTCCCACTTTTTGTGTGGGTTGTAGTGGAAAAACAGTTTTTGGTTTAGCTTGTATAGAAAAAAAGTTAGTCTCTTAGTTGGATTTTTCGCTTATTTGAAAATTTTATTTTAAAACGTCTTTTTTTTCAATCGGATCTTAGAGTTGTCGAATGCTAACGAAAAGCAACGTAGGAGTCCCACTTTTTGTGTGGGTTGTAGTGGAAAAACAATTTTTGGTTTAGCTTGTATAGAAAAAAAGTTAGTCTCTTAGTTGGATTTTTCGCTTATTTGAAAATTTTATTTTAAAACGTCTTTTTTTTCAATCGGATCTTAGAGTTGTCGAATGCTAACGAAAAGCAACGTAGGAGTCCCACTTTTTGTGTGGGTTGTAGTGGAAAAACAATTTTTGGTTTAGCTTGTATAGAAAAAAAGTTAGTCTCTTAGTTGGATTTTTCGCTTATTTGAAAATTTTATTTTAAAACGTCTTTTTTTTCAATCGGATCTTAGAGTTGTCGAATGCTAACGAAAAGCAACGTAGGAGTCCCACTTTTTGTGTGGGTTGTAGTGGAAAAACAATTTTTGGTTTAGCTTGTATAGAAAAAAAGTTAGTCTCTTAGTTGGATTTTTCGCTTATTTGAAAATTTTATTTTAAAACGTCTTTTTTTTCAATCGGATCTTAGAGTTGTCGAATGCTAACGAAAAGCAACGTAGGAGTCCCACTTTTTGTGTGGGTTGTAGTGGAAAAACATTTTTTGGTTTAGCTTGTATAGAAAAAAAGTTCGACAATGAGAATAGTTGGAACATTATGTGCAGTCGCACATAAACGAACCTCCTTGTTTCATTCTGGTTTTAATCTTTATTATATTTATTATTATATTTATGACATTATTATACTTTTATTATTATTTTATACTTTGTCTGGTCTGTTTAGTGTTTCTGTTTTGGAGAGAGCTTTTCGAGCCTAGTTTTTTTAGCTAGCTCTGCTCAATTCTCCTATAGTTGTTTGTTTGTAACTCCGCCGTAGCCGGTCCCCAGCCCGGTTGAGAAAAAGAGGAGGGGAACACACCCAAAACATACTGGAAAATCTCAAAGAGTTGTTCGTTAGTTCAACTGTAGATTTTTTCCGACAGTATTTAACCTGTTTCAGCTCTCGAAACGTCCTCTGATCAGACAAAAGTGCGGTCGAAACGTCTCTCCGATCATTTCTTGCATTTTTTTTCCGCTCAAATTCCGCTCATATCTTGCATTTTTGATTCCGCTCAAATTCCGCTCATTTCTTGCATTTTTTATTCCGCTCAAATTCCGCTCATTTCTTGCATTTTTTTCCGCTCATTCCTCGGCCCGGGCAATTTGTGATTACTATCGGCTTATATTTATTTTTGATAGATGACGTTTCAGGTTCGCATTATACTATGATTATTGTCTATTCTGTACTTTAAAATTAGTTCTTGCATACAATATTTGCTTAAAAGAGTTCTTGTTAAAAATAAACATGGCTGCACAATACAAAACGACTTGAACAGAGATAATTTTGTTAAACCTCTTTAAGTTCAAATTTACCAATGATTAGTTCATAGTTACCTATGTCCAGAATTTGCAGAGTTCATTTATGTTTTCAAAACAGAATTTATGTATTCAAAAGAAAAGGCAAGTATTTATTGTTTTATTTATCGTCGTCATAGATGTTTTACTAAACGTATAAAGTTACATTTTTTGCAGATTTGAAATAACTTGTTTCCAGAATTGGCAAAAGATTAATCGAAATATTAGTCTGTTTTGAAAGCCCTTTATGAATTAAACCCAGAATTAGGTTCCGGTCTAAGAAAAGCTTAAAAAACTTTACAAATTTTTGGAAGGAGTTTAACTTTACTTCCTTCATTGCTTTCCTAATTAATAATTCAATTACTCTATTTTAACTATCTAACAGAGGAAAAACAAACAACCTCATGGCAAACACCAGTATTATTTACTTTTCGCATTTATTAGTTTCGCCATCGACATTTTTTTCAGTTGGATCAAAATCATTTTCACAAAATTAAACTTAACATCAAATCTTTTTGTTCAAAGCCTTTTGTTCAATAATCTTGGATCATTATTGTTGGTTTTCTTGATATCATTTTAAATTGAGTCCCTTAACTCACGTCTGGTAGAAGTTGTATCGAAAAATGCGACTACAAATAATGACAAAAGAACTTGGAATGATCAGAAGCGTTTAGCTTATTGGCTGCATGAAAGACAAGGAACTCTTCATTTTTATTCGAAAAAGGGGTCCTGAAATAAGCACAAGATGTATATATGGCATTCACTTGAAAAATATTTGCTCAATGTTGATTTAGTCAAAAAATTGTAGAAGACACTTACATGCAGCATGCTTTTCATTGTTTGCGGCATGGAAAACCACAGTTGTTTAAACTGAATCTATTGTCAATAAAACAACAACATTCTCGGCCCATTGTGGAGAAAGACATTATTTTGTGTCAAAGCATTGTTAAGGCAAACATTTTTTGACCCATGTACTGACACGATAAATTTTAAGCTGACTGAAATCGCTTTGCATGCAATTGTGTTAACCACGGTCTTTTCTTGGTAAATTCTGTTTGAACCACGTTTTTTTTATCAAGCTTATACTGCCAACTGCTGTCTAACAAAGGTTTGAGAATTTTAGCTTTTTGGAATCTGACTCTGGCAATAAAAACTATAACGTTGAGTTTATGTTCATAAAAAGAAATCCTATTATGAAAACTTGAAGAGGTTTATTTTATTGGATGATACAATTTGAGTGTAGTCTAAATTTTATCTGCGCATCTTTTCAGTAATTACTGGTTTTGTTGTATTCTCGGAATGCTTTATAGTGGATCCACGAAGCAAATCACCCTTTGAGCAATATTGCTGGAGCTCGCGATGCGAATTGCCAAAATATTTTAGCTGCTTTTGAGCTAGCACGCTACTCAATACCAAAACGTTCAATTGATTAATATATATTGGGTAAACCGATATCCAGTTACAAAAATAAGGCGATAAAATTGACGGATCGAAACTCATGAACTGATTAGGGTAATGCATAGCAATTCATGCATCGAGAAAACTGAAATTTTTAATTAAACTAATGTTTGCTGCGCAAGTCAGTTATGAACAGAGAAGGAATATACAACGAAAAGTCGATTTTAAACTAAGACTGTTACATTAGAAGGTGCCGTAGTAAGGTACATTATGCGTTGTTGTTTGTTGATATCGGCTTTACCCTTACTCCTGTTTACGTGGCCATATACTGGTTTTTTTTAGAGTAAATCTGCTCGCTTTGTTAATATTTTCCAATCACATGTTAGACGGTTCGGACTACAAGCTTGTCTGGAACTTGGTTGCAGTAGACAAACTGAGTTCTTCAGTAAATGTTCTTCAAGTTTGTATATGTCCGACGCTATAGTTTCCTCAATATTTTTCTTCGGGCTAGCCTGAAGAATGGTGACAATACTTCGTAACTAATTTACGCAATGTAAGTTACTGTCTTGACCTCTATTCAATGGAACCGAAAAGTGAAAAAAGAGTGAAGAATATAATAATTTTTAGCTCATCATTTTCAAATTTTTTGGCTGAAGATAATTGAAGATCACACGAATAAAGTTGGATCATCGTAGCCTCCAAATATCGTGGGAGATCAAGTAACAATTTCTCCATGAGCCGTTGTATTTGGGAAGGTTTTGGAGCTGTAACGGCTGCTCTCCCAATCGATTGCGCCGAGGAAAGTTTTACACCGTCCAGTTCGTTTCAGCGGTTCAAAATCTGTCCGGATAATTAGTTTTCGCAGTTCGCTTTTGTAACTATATACTCGCTATGTTCTTAACGTTGGATTAAATTTTCAGTTTGTGACTATTGGCTAATCTTAGTTTTTTGATAGCAAATTGGACTGGGTTTGCTAAAAGTCACACAATACGGGATCTCTGTATGTATAGCAATTCAATCCGATACATGAACGAAATCGAAGACAAAGATATAAGTCTAAGACCGGTTTATGCAAAAATACTAAAACCTTAACTAATGTCGGTTTTTTCTTGTGTACTCAAGAGTTGAAGTACCAGAAGCTTGGGTTCGTAACAGCTGAATTACATCTCCAATAATTCGTAGATGCAAGACACAGTAACAAACATTATACTGCTCAAGGATAACTTTCAATCCAGGACACAGTAACAAATTACTGCTCAAGAGAATTTAGGTCAGTTACTGCTCAAGTCAGTTTGATTTTGCAGTATGTTCTTTATTTTAATGAAAGAAAGCCGTTTTCTGCGACTTCTTTAGCTTTGTGTTTTTGTTTTGCTTTTTTTTGTTTCCACATTTGTCTCCGCATCACGCGACAATGACTGTTCTAGTAACTATAAATAAAACTGACACTATTGCGATGACTAATGAGCAACTAATCCAAAACAGTTATCCTGATCTCAGTTTTTTATGCCGATGCATTTTCTTAAGCAAGCTGTGACAGCTCAGCCTCAACAATGACGGCCCTGTTTTCTTTCTTGAAAACATCTTCGTCAATTGCTAGTACTGGACCGAGGTTCACAACAAGCCTACTGTGGAACCCAACTCTCGTTAGATTTGTTGCTTGTTTGAGTATGCTTGTGTTTTTTGGAAGAGTTTTCGACAATCCACAAAATCTTCTGCGCATGGTGAGTGTGGTTGAGAAACGTTCTTGTTGCCAAGCAGGAAGTGATTTGGGGTAATAGCTTCGAAATCATTTACATAAAACCTGACTGGTGTCAATGATTTTGCATTCAATGTTTTCTAAGAAGACACATCTTGGTTGAGAAAAACATCTTCCGTAATCGATCGTTTCCGCAACACTGGATACATTGCTCTCTTGCATTTTCTGACTAGTCGTTCCCGCACTCCTCCAAAGTAATGGGCTGCGGTTGGGTTAAACTTCCATCCGATCCTTTTTTGAACATCTGATTCCTTTCTTGGTTCCATACTGCGACATACTCTTTGAACTCTCAATCTGCTCCATCGAAATTTGACCCCTTGTCACTGATCAATTTTATCGCTTAGCCATTCCGCGCTATGAACCGCAAAGATGATGACTGTCAGTATCCAGCTTTGGAAATATCACTACATGCGCGAATCGTACTATTAGACATGTGAAAAAACAACAAAACAACACCATCGCTTTTCTTTTCTGCGGCCAATTTTTACTGTAAAATGGCCAAAATAATGTACCCTCAAGGTTTGCAAAAACTGCTGAAGCTTCCAGCCTTTCTGTAAGTAGCTCTGCCATCATGAGCCATTTTTTGCGCTCTGCTTCTTCGGCACATGATACATTTATTCTTTATTGAACATAAGGCATTTCTCACGCCAATAATTGAGAATATTTGCTGAACTATGTTTTTTACATGTTGAGTCCCTTCATGGTTGTTTTACTTGTGCTCATTACGCAAGAAAAACTCGACAACGTGATGTTTGCAACGTATCAAAATTTGATGCTTTGCACTGAATTCTGATTGATTTTTTTCATATTTTGCTTTCCGCACGAATAAGTCCCTTTTGTCAAAAAAATGAAAATAAAGAAACTTACTTTTTTTAGAAATTTCTTCTTCAATTTTGAGAGATTTCATCTCTTCTGCAAACTGCTCTTTCTGAAGTAATCTGAAGATTGTTGCTTGAGCATTTTCCATTTCCTCAATGCGAATTACCTTTTTTGCTGCTTTTGTTTTGCTCAATGCCCGCTGTACCTATGCCATTGTATTTACAAGTCGGCTGAAATTGCTTAATCGTTCCAATTGAGCGATTGGCCTTTTTCTTCATTTGGGGATATGAAAACCAATTGTTCGATGGTTTCGTCGGAAGCGAGTGTAAAATTCACCTGTTCAGGCCATTCATTGTTTGGTTGCTTCAAACTGGCCGGCCCATAGTGCCACTCACTTTTCTTAAGCTCGTCTACTGTGATGGCTGTTGTCCCGATATCGGCTGAGTTGTTGATACCACTCACATGATTTCACTGTGAAATGTCAATTGAGTCCAATACCTCAGCAAATCAATTGGAAAACAGGAGGGGGTGTCTGTCCAAAAGTTACAACTTTGAGTCTTTGATTTGTGTTCTTTTATTATATCTTCCTTTAGTCTAACTGCCATGACTGCCGCTTGTAGTTCCAAACGTGGTATCAAAATGTGTTGCATTGGTGCAACTTTGCATTTTCCAACTACAAATGCTAAGTCTGCTGAGTATTCCCTGGGCTACAAACGTAGGTATGCTACCGCACAATTTGGGTCCACCGATGCGTCAGCGAAGACAGGAACTTCCTTTTTGTTCTTGGTTGTGCTGAAGTATCGTTTACCAATGCTGGTTCCGGCAACATCCGGAATCTGACCTTTCCATTCAGAAACTCCTCTTCTTCTTCAGGTTCCACTGAGTTGTCCCAATGTTTCTCCTTTTTTGTTAAGAAGCTCTTCACGAGGCGTCTCAATTGAACTCCGAAGGGTGCTAACGTTCCAACAGGTTCAAACACTGAAAAAACTATAGACAAGATCTTCCTCTTGGTGATTAGTGTTTCAACTTTTTTGCTAGTTCCTATGCAAACCTGCAAATTATCTTCAGTAACAGTCGACTGAAGTCCAAGCAAGGACGAACCAACCTTATAAGGTTCCATTTCAACTTTCTTTGTATCGCTGATTTTTCTCAAGTCCTCAGGGTTTTCTTCAGTAAATCTACTGCAGTTGGTGAACCACGTTTTCAGTTCAAATCCATTTTTCAACAGGAAAGGCTGTAATTGGTTAAAAACATTGATAGCTTCTTCAAGAGTGTCGTCTGACTTGAGGAAATTCTCCATGTAGAGGTTGTTTTGATTTGCTTTCGCAGCAATTGGAAACTCGTCCTCATCGTCAATCGCCACTCGCTTCAGAGCGTAGTTTGCACATATTGCTGAACTCTCTGCGCCAAAAACATGACCTTGATACTTAAAAGTTTGCACATATTCAATCATTGTTTGTCGCCAAAGAAAACTAAGGCAGTTTTACCTCGTTCAGGAACTTGCACTTGCAGAAACATTGGTGCATAATCTGCGGATAGGGCTATTGGTCGTTCCCAAAATCAAAATGTGGTTCCGATTAATCCATGTAGTAGATCGGGTTTGGCTAACAACTTGTCATTCAGGCATACATCTTTGTAATTTGCTGCAGCGTTGCAAACATGGCGACCTTTACCAGGTTTGTTTGGGTTCAAAACTGGCGAATACCATTTCTTTCTATAAGTGCCTATGACTTCCGATTTAACGAGGATCTTCTTAAATCCCTTTTAAACAATTGACTGTTGATACAATTCTTTCAACTTTGGCTCTCGTTGGCTTCTTCGTTCCATAAAGTAGAGGTGACCTAGGGCAGAGCCGTAGTTTGGAGGATTAGTTTCTGGTTTACTCCAGAGCATGCCTACTTCGTTCAACGCGCTTGTAAAGTTTGTCGTGGTCTCTAGGAGCTTCTGATACTGATCTTGTTGCTCTTTTTTTGACTGATTGAACACGTTTATTTTGGAGGCATAGGTTTCTATGTCCCGCCACGATTGAACAATTTCAGTCATTTTTACGTCGTCTGTGCTGGGAAAATGACAAACTTTATGTCCCTTTTATCCGTCATGGATCCACTGATTAGTCATCCTAGTTCCTTCTTGACAGCGACAAGTTCATTTCGCGTTCCCATTTTGTAGTCTAATGTCTTTTGTTGTTCACGGGCATCTTGACGTAGAATGATGCCAACTTCCTTCAAATTAAACTTCTGTTTGGCAGTACATTCAAGTGGCTGAAACTTTGTTTCAATTTGTTGGAGTTGTAGTTAGTGTTCCACAGAGAAATCGACAGGTGTACAAACGCCTCAATCGTGTGTTCCCTTTGAATGTATTACTTTTTTTAGGCACCTTTTCCAACTTCAGATCATTCGTTCCGTGTAAGCCGGCTATTTCAAGTGTTAACTCGGTGTCTTCGGTTTGCCACTTTTCTTGAACGCTTAGATCTTTTAATCATACCGTTGATACACCATCGAGGAAAGCATGTGTGTTTGGTCAGTTATTGTCACTCTGGTTTAAGACGGGAATAGTCTGAAGACAGCTTGTCCCTTCGTTACTTTGATTAATTATTGCAACGTTTTTGTTGACAGCGTGATTGCCCTTGTCCACTTGATTTTTTTAGTGTAGCAACTGGTTGTGCTGCTTTTAGGTACATGCATTTATAACACACGCGTTGACAATACAATCTTTGATTGCATGTCTCTTTCCCAGACACCCATAACACAATCTTTGCTTCCGCACTGACTATTTCTTATCAATTTTTAATACTCATTTTCTTGAATAATGGACAGTTCCAAAATTGATGGGTGCCATCACCAAGCGGACATTGATCGCTTTGTATTTGCTTCGTTTCCTTTACGTTGGAACTTGCACTGAATTTTGATGTCTTGGAGAACCGTTTTTCACCTTTTGCATTGAGTCAGACTTCTTTGCGCCCACTTTTAAACATGAGATTCCTTCATGCACGAATGTCGTTCCAGATAGCCACTTTTCAAACATTATTATGTCTGGCCAGTCCTCGACCTTGCCATCAACAAAGAGGAACCACTTCTCTTTGAGTGTTACATGCGTTCTTCCAAATTTTCTTTCTAGATTGCTGCAGGCAGCATGTAAAATTGTACAGAGGTATCTCATTCCAAAGACTGCTGACTTTGCTTTGCCTGTTAGTAAGGCTTTCAATTGGCTCATTTTTTTGGGGGAACCGTGCGTTTATCCACTGTTGGCATAAACATGCTAGACTATTCAGTCCACTCCAGGGGTTTTTGCGTCAAAACCATTCAACTTTAACTTTGGCAATCTGCTACTGCCTGAATGTCCAATTTGTGTGCGCATACCTATTTTGCGCAAAACATCTCTGTCTTCGACACTTGATGAACAGTCCTGAGAAATTAGATGTCGTGAAAAATGCCTCTCTTCACTCCTTTAAGGAGTGACACCAAAGCGTGTTTTTGGTCGATTTGATGTTTGTGTTTCGCTCATTGTACTGGCCCACTCCGAGACATCTCTCTTTTTTTGCAAGGCAATTGAAAGGCGACTTGTGACGAGCTTTTGTTGACTGAGAACGTACATCACCCTTCTACAATGTTGTGATTTGCAACTTGCTTTCTAGCTCTTGCTCTATTTTCGTGGTTGATGCTGCATCTCCAATTGTTTCATCTGCATTTCCAACTCCAGCTTCTTTCTCTAAAATTGCAAATTTCAAGTTGCTTTTCTCTTTTGAACTTAGCTTCAAAATCCTTCATTTTTCTCAATCGTTCGTTTCGCTGATGATGTTTCCGAAACGTTATCTGTATTTTGATTGTTTTTTGTCCATTTCGTTTAACGGTGTTCACTGTTGCGCGGCTTGTATTGTCATTTGCTTCTATGAGACAACAATATTGATCTGCCAGCAATTAACCAGTTTCAAACGCGATAGCAGTTGAATGATTTTGTTAATTTGACATTCTTTTCTGTCCATAAATGTATGGTAACCGATCGTTTTTTGTGCTAATTTATGTTTGTTGTTATAATTTGTGTTCTATTTTGTTGGTCTAATTTATGATTGCTCTAGTTTGTTGTCCTAATTTGTTGTTCTAATTTATGATTGCGAAGAGAAATCATCGCTTCGTGTTTCACAAAACTGTTGAAGGTGGTTGTCAATTGCTTTTATCTGTTGATAGATTGTTTTGAGTTCGCTAGAACAATCCCCGTTTTGAATTATGTCGTATACTTCTTGCGTTTTTGCTCGAAGTTGGTGTAAGCAGCTCTGATTCTGCTGCATTTCGAGATTGCTGCGAAGCTTTGATTAAGTCGTTTTGTGCCGTAATTTAAGAAACAGCTTGATTCTTTACTGATAACCTCGTGGTCTGAGAATGTACGAGTTGACTCACTCAAAAAAATTTACAGAAGTTCATTTTCCACTGTTAGGGTCGGCGAACCAAATGTAACGGCTGCTGTCCCAATCCATTGCAATGAGGAAATTTTTACACCGCCCAGTTCGTTTCAGTGATTCAAAATCTGTCCGGATATTTTTTTTTTGTTTTTGCAGTTTGCTTTTGTAACTGTATATCCGCTATGTTCTTACCATTGCATTAGAATTTCAATTGGGGAATATTGGCTAATCTTAGTTTTTTGATATCAAATTGGACTGGTTTTGCTACAGGTCACACAATACGGGATCTCTTTGTATATACCAGTTCAATCCGATACGTGAAACAAATTGAAGACAAAGATATAAGTCTAAGACCGGTTTATGTGGAAAAATACTAAAACCCTAACTAATGCCAGTATCGTCCTGTGTACTTACGAGCTGATATACCAGAAGCTAGAGTTCGTAACAGTTGAATTGCAATTCCAATAATTCGTAGATAAAAGATACTGTAACAAAGAACATGCTGCTCAAGAATATCTTTAAATACAAAACACAGTAACAACTTACTGCTCAAGACTAATTTAAAAGAAAGACACAAAAACACGTTATTTACTGCTCAAGTCAGTTTATTTTTTGCAAATTTGCTGATGTATAGGAAGAAAGCCGTTTTCTGCGACTGCCCCATCTGTGTCTTATAGTTTTGCTTTTGTTATTTCCCCTTTTTCTCCTCATCACGTGATTATGACGGTACTACTAACTATATCTAAAACTGGTTATAGTACTATGACAACTGAACTTCTAATACAAACGAATTTCCGTATCACTGTATTTTATGCTGATGCATTTTCTTAAGCACGCTGTGAAAGCTCAGCCTGAACATGAGCCTTGGTTAGCACTGTTTATTAGGTGTATGCGTAGTTTTTTATTCCCTGATCAAATAAGTTTGCATCCAAACCATTTTGTTTCTCAGCTTTTTTGGAATGGTTCTTTTACTATTTGCAGCCAATAGAACAATACCTAAAACATAATACTGTCATCGCGAAAAAACTCTGGTTAATAAAACACCAAGATGGCGCAATCTTGAAAATTTTTTACGTTTTTTAAAAAAATATATACATTTTTTAATACAATTGTTCCAATTTTTGTCCAAAACTAAGCCTACTGTCAGACTAAAAATAACAAGAAGCCTAATCGGATTGAATATTTCGGAGAAATAATATGAAACCAGGGCTTGAGAAAGTGTTTCTATGACTCACCATGTTTAAACACTCCGTAACTGTCCATGTCCTCATTTTCCCCCGCAAGATATGGTTTAACAATTTTATGAGGAACAAATTTAATCTATTGCACAAATCAGAAAATCTATTCCCCAAAATAAAATATCTATTCCACATAAAAGAAAAACTATTCCGCAATAACTTTACTCGTCTTTAATGTACTAGCATTGAGTCATTTGCGCTACTCGGTAGTTGTTGTTCACGCAATTGAGCAAAATCTAATAGTATCCCTGAAAAAGCAAATAAAGTGGGCATTACAGGCAACATATTTTAGACAAAGTTTTGAATCTGCTTAAGATAATAAACGCAGTCGGAAAATACTCACCGTAAAACTCTTTTAGCGAACAAAAAGATTACAAATAAAACAGTTACCACCTGTTTTTACTCCATCAACTGGACATCCATTAGACACTTGGAGTATTCATGAGTCTAACAGACAAAAATTATTTTCTAGCAAAATTCAGAACTCATTTGTGAGATTGGCGTTACCAGATTGGAATGAACTACAATGGAAGGTTGCTTGTTCAATATGGCGTGACTATAGGAACATGGCATGAAATTGGAAACGTCAATTGGACATGCTGTTTTGGGGTTGACGTATAAAAAGGCATAATCTTACCGTTTCTTTTCGTTTAATTTGTGACAATAGTGAATAAATTTAACTTTTTTGTAATGTTGAAGTAATAAGTAATTTGTAACTATTTACACTGCCAGAGTAACATCAGTTGTATGCTCCTAGAAGTGGTTCGGAATGCGGTGCTGCGTTTTTATATTTATATTGTTCGAAATGTAAAAGTCCCAGTTCATAGTTCAATTGTTTTAGGCCTTTCATTGGTTTGGCATCGAAATATCCTGCTTGCTCTAGCATCTCTTACAATAATAACACAAATCAGTTGAAACTCTTGAAAATCAGTTGCTTTGTCGAAGCTCACCGAAAAAAACAAGTTCTGAAAAGAAAAAGGACCCCCCCCCCCCCAGCTAAATGGGTACATATGATTTGCAAGCCCTCAAAGCGTGCTATAATGCTATGATATTTTACTATGTAAAGTCACGTGTTCCATAACTAAGGGGCGTAATCGATACGTCCAGTGAATCTTGATCATGCATGTCGCTACTTTCGACAATGTCTCTTGGCCTATATTACAAAGTTACAAGTCATAGCGCAATACTTTATTCGATGACTTTCTACTAATGAAAACAACTATTTTTTCAGCACTCAGCCAAAATATTTCATAAAGTCTTCAGCAGGTTTTAGTACAACTTCTCCTTTATTTTCTCAGAGGAGCGTGAAATGTTAGTGGATCAACTTTTTTCACATTTGCCTCTTTTTCTTCATCTTCGGTGAGAATTTTTCTTCGTGCCATGAAAATAGCTTTAGGTACTGAAACAGTTTGACAAGCTATAGATCGCATAAGTACTGGTTCAACACCCGCCATCGTGCTTCGCCTGGTTGCCGAAAGGGGTTCCCGTTTTGTGCGGAATTCGGTTGCGCTGGCTCGTTTGGATCCCGGTAGAGGAACTAAGCCCAGTACTCCCCCTTTGTAGCCAGCGTATTGTTTGGACGCTTTGGTTCCAAAAATGTTGCTCGTATCTAGAAAAATTGAAAACTCAAAACAACTCTATTCAAAAAATAATCGAGAAGTTGTTACGGCGGAGAAATAATTCGTCAAAATTTGTCAAAAAAATTATTTGTAAATTATTTAAATATTTGAATTGAAAGTTTAAATTTTTATTATTCAGAGATTTGAACTCAGATGACAGAAGATACAAACAATTATCATGAAGCACTAAATCAATTCACCACCTTAGACACCATACAAGTGCCTCAGGAGGTGCCGATTTAAATTTTCTCATGAAAATTATATTTTCCTATTATATTTTACTTAATGGTAAATTTTACAAAAACAGTTTACAAATAATGCACAAGTTACTGTCTATATTTATAAAGTGTTGCAAACAATGGATTCTAGGGAACTATTTGAAAACAATTAATCATTTTCTAAATAGAAGTTGTCCTTTCACCGTGAAATGTCTTGTTGAACGTAAAGTAACATGCATTCAGAGTCAAACACGTTCAACAAGACATTTCACGGTGAAAGGACAACTTCTATTTAGAAAATGATTAATTGTTTTCAAATAGTTCCCTAGAATCCATTGTTTGCAACACTTTATAAATATAGACAGTAACCTGTGCATTATTTGTAAACTGTTTTTGTAAAATTTACCATTAAGTAAAATATTATAGGAAAATATAATTTTCATTAGAAAATTTAAATCGGTACTTTGTTCCAACTCTCGCTAGCCGGGCTAAGATTTCAAGACTTTGCCTTCGACCAGTGCATGCATACGTGAGTAAAATGCAAGTCAAATTGCATTTCTTGGAAATGCAATGGATTACTTGGAAAAAATTGCAGCGTTGAAGAAAAGTTCCATTAAAACGCGTTACAGTAGTTACTAAAATGTCTGCATCAGATAGTACAGTCCAGATAACCTTTAAACCGTCAGTCACTTCAAAGTCTGTTCAATGATCCAAGCATACGTCTCCTAGAAGCCGGACCAGGCGAAAAAATTGAAGAAGGATCCGAAAAAGTTAGAGATAAAAAAAGAAAAACTGTCGACAGCCTAATTTTTAAGCTAAAAAAAGTTCTAATTTGGTTAGCAATTTCTTTAGATTTGATAAACAATGTTAATTTAGACTCTTAACTTGACGATAAGCGTAAAATCAAAAACAGTTAAAAATGTATTTTAAGGAACTCTGATAACTTAATGCGCTAAGTCAAGTGTATAAACATTCAATTATAGTGCAGGGCCTTTTTGATTTCTCCAAAACAATTTGATTCCGTTCTTCAACTTTAAACGTTTTCCTGTCAATTTGCCCGAGGAATTCTCCATTCCATTTAATCGAGAGAATGAGTGATGAAACGAAAGTGAAAATTGTGACAAATGTAAAACAAAAAAGTTTATCGAAACGTAAAGTCATAGCCGGAATAAAGTCATAGCCAACAAAATACGAGAAACGACCCGAGCAGTACTACAAATTTATCACTAAACAAATCATGCCTAAATTCGAAATTAAAAAATGACGCATAATTCAATTACTAGTTGCCAAATAAATCGATGGAAAGTAAAGTGAAGACACAGCTTTTAGTTAAAAATGCTAGCACCGCTTTTCTTTTAGGTTGTGGGTAGGTAGACGGGGACTGATAGGGTGTTAACAATGAAGAATGGAAGTCTTGGATGAATGGAAGTCTTGGGGTAAAGAGGCGTACGGATAGGTAGATTCGGGATGGGGCGGTAGGTTGATTGGGGTAGGCGGGGTAGCTAGATGGGGCTTAGCTAGGTGAAGGTGGGAAGTAGAGGTAAATTGGTGATGTTTTTTATTTGAATAAGGAAGAAAGCCGAAAAATGTATTTTGAGAAGTTGACCGTGGCTATCAAATATACGATAAAAAATACGATAACAATGGCACAACTGTCTTTTCAGAAAAGTGCTATTTAGCTGACAGGAGATGTCGGTTCCCACCTCTTCCCATCGAATTTCAGAGCCTTTATTTATCAATGAACTTAGCAATTATTAAAATTTTGTGACAAATGACAAACTTTAGAGAAGGTTACGAGGTTTTCAAATGAAAAAACCAAGAGCTTTTTTGAGGGCCAAGAAACGATGTGGAGCAGATTTTGTTTTCTCAACGAATTTCGTTTCGAAACTTTCTCCTTTAATTAAACAGCTAGGATAACTGAATTTCTTGTTATAAGTTGTTGTCTTTAGAACAACCGGAAAAATATATGAGAGCCATCGGTAAATTGCAACTTTCAAGGTAAATTACACCTTTCTAATTAAAAATATGACAAGACCAAATCATTTTCTTTAAGTGTAAAAATAATGAGAAAAAAATTAAAGCTTCAAATTATGCATCAAACGATTTAAGAGAAAATACGAGGAACTGCAACCTCTTTTTTTAAGAAATTTGTAAATAATATTTCAAAGTTATATACAACAGAGTTTTTCTGAAAAAATTTTCCTAAGTCGTAAAAATGCGAAATTAACATTTTTAAAAATTTTTCTGATATTAAATTTCGAGTTTTGGGTCGCAACTTCTCAGACTAAATAACCCTTGTCTCCCGATGGTCTTTTTTGAGCCCAATTTTCAACAGTTGGTTATCCCCGATCCCAAGTAAAAATAACTAAAATTCCAATGTTTAATTTTTTTTATGATGAAAAGCATCCTTTTTCGAAAAAAGAGCACAAAAAAATGTTAACAAAACTACGGGTAACCAATTTTGAGTGATACATGCTGGTAGTTTATCTAAGATTAAGAAATATTTTACCAGTCCTTTTCAATTTTTCATACTTCAAATAACCCCGGATGGAATATTTTAACGCGGACAAACTTTTCTGTGTCGTTTTTTTTCGGTTTTATCAAGATATGGTCACAATTTTGCAGCCTCACTTTCCTTTAAGTGTTATAAATTAAAACTCAAAATATGGAAAAGTGGTTTTCAAATTGAGTCATTTTTTTCATTGGTAAGAAAATTTTCCTAAACAAAAATTTTTATGGCTTCCAGCTAATTTATGTCAAAATTTATTTAAGAAATGCAACAATTGTTTTTTTAAGATTTTTTTTGCTAAACTAACTAATTCGCTACCTTATAAAAAAATCATGGGTTTTTATTAGACGCACAGCATTAGTGAGACTGTTGTCGATTTTTACAATCAAAATTGATTGGGTCTGTATTGTCGCGCTCTCTTTTTTAAAATCAGTTTGTACGTTTTCTTAAATTTCTTTTGGAAATAAGAGATAAGAGTGTTGTCATATACAAATTCAAACAATGAGAAATCTTAACTACGTTGAGATGACGCCTAATGAAAAAAACCGTTTTCAGAGAAAACCTCATGGTTTCATTGACTCCTACATTTTTTTTGCGCATTTTTAAAAATCTTTCAAGTTTTGCAAGAATATATCATTCCTTTTGTGGTCTTTCTTCTTAGTGTTACCAAACAAAAGTCAAAATTACTATCTTTGGAGTGAACTTATCACTTATGTAAATTAAATAGTGTTTTCCGTTGATACCTATTACCACTTTGTCTTTGTTTAGACTTCTTTCTAGAAGTTGTTATGAAATTTTATAGTTATTGGGCATCAAAAAATCAATTGAACTATGGATTTTCCTACTTTTTATTCTTCTGTTTGTTGACTAATTAACTAAGCTTGCTAAGGATTGTTCCCCTTTGCTTTGTAGTGAAGTAGTGAATTGTTTCTTTAGTTTTATTTTTATCTGTCGCTAGTTTGATTTTTTCTTAATAAGGTTCTTTTAAAAGAAAATAAAAATTTTTGAGCGTAATTAAAATTTTCGTTGTTTTATTTTGCTGTTTGTCTTGTCTTGTATTCTCATTAATCGGCCCTCTTATGTCGCATTATTCAATTCATTTAATAGTTTGAGTCTAGTATTTTTTTAACCTATACATCTATTTCTTTCGTACAGTATGTGTATTGTCGAAAGTTTCTAATATCTTCCTCATTTGTTAGACAATTAAGTCAAAATGTGGGGTCAGAACGTTGTGCATGACACAATATCCCAAAGCCTCCTTGTTTTTATTTGTAACATACGTTCAGAAGACACAGCAAACCTGGTGATAGCTACACGTTAGAGGCTACTAAAACTTTGTTGGTTTTTCACTTTGCGAACATTATGTGGTCTAGGAGTCATTGTTGGAAAATCGAAACTTAAATTGTGAATGGGAAATTATCCATTCACGTGAGAATCTGGACCTGAAGTAAAAAAAACCCTTGATTTCATGTTTGAAAAAGAACTTCAAAAGAGGGAGGGAGGATTTTGCCGCATTTCAGCAATTATGCACGGTTAATGTTTTGAACATTTTTTAAAATCTTTTTTCGTCTACAAGAAAAGTAATAATTTTGCTCATGCTTTATTAAATTTTCTATCTATGTTACAAGTTGTCGGAAATGTTTAGATAAAGGTGGGGTATTATCCACGGTCGACTAATCAAGCCAATCGCCTTCAGACGTTATCTCTAGTTTGTACAATTTATACAGACATTGAGAAATGTATTTTTGATGTTCCCTCAGTTCAATTTTGAGAGTATGGATGAAACAATAGCGTCGCGACAGTATTAAATTGCCGACGTCACAGATCCTGAAAAAGATGTATTTTTTGCAGTCAAGTTCAGTTTAATTTTAATCCCTGAGGTAGTATGATGAAATAGCACACGAGAGATTAAAATTCAAAGACGAAATGATAAATTTAATAAGCCAAAAAAAAATTGCCCTCTGAACCAGAAAAATAGAACAAATAAACTATATTTAGGGAAGAACTGCAATGCAATTGCCCGCAAACAGAATTAGCACATGGAGCTGAAAATAACAATATCAGAATTTTTGAGGTCTGAATATAGCGACCGGAAACAAGAGAAAACGCAATGAGATATTTTATTTTTGCAAATATATAAATATTATGATTTCATTTTGACTGCATTTCGAGATGCGCTTTACTAAAATCAGGCCAAAAGTTCTTTAGAAAGATCATAATAAAAACCATGATGAAACAAGGAGGCTCGGTAATGTGCGTTGGCACATAACGTTCCAACCCCGCTCATCCACATTTTTGGCATAATTGTCAGTCAAATGAGGAATAGATAGAAAAACCCCAAAAAATCAAGTATTTTTCAAAATAATTGATGTATGGACGAAAAGATCGCCTCCAAAGCAAATAACTCAGAGGAGTAAAAAGGCCCCCATTAGATTGGTGAGATCTGTCATTTTAAAGAAATTGAGTCAAGATGAGCAAAAAAATACAAAAAAAAAATAATATCCAAAAATTATGTCAATTTTTAAAAAAAGAAAACGTACTAACGAAGCCAAAATAGCGTCAGTTAAAATTGAAACTGAACAAAAAAGCTTGTACTTCACTAGAAAAGATATGGGACCAGTCCATAATGAGGTTTGGTAATAATAAGACAAAAAAGAACAAAAACAACAACGTTTAAAATTTCGCTCACATTTTTAAAAACGATAAATTTCAAAGAATTAGAAACCAATATATATCAACTGAAAACATTCAACACGCTTATGATTACCTTGTGCCTTTAAAGGAGGGCATTAAGACATGTCATCATTCAAATTTTATCGCGGTTACAAAAAGAACAACAAATATAACAACAAACAGCAAGAAAACACTTTAGCAGCCGTAAAACAATATTTCGGTATATAATGCGGTATATAACCTCTCATTATTGAGACTACATTACATGCAGACAGAAAAAAAAAGAAAAAAGTGCAACTTTAAAAGAAAGTTTTGTATTTTTTTTGAAAAAAAAACTGTTTTCAAAGTTGTCAAAACCATCAGCTATGAAATAATTAAAATTTTTCTATAATCGTCCAAAAAAAGCCCTTGAGACTCTTAATTATTCATAATATGTCTTAAATCTGACAAAAAAATCGTCAAATTAGTCAAAAATAGGTTATTTTTTGCGTACAAAGTTGAAGCCAGTAAAGTCATAACAAATTCTTTAAAAACATTAGATTTTACAAAATTGCACCTTCACTTGAAGCCAGTAGTGTTGTACGTGATTTGTTATTAACGTGAGTAGGTAATAAATCGACAAAAGAAGAAAATGCGAAATAAAAAAGTGTTTGTTTTATTTTGGAAAACATTCGTTTGCAAAGACATGGAAGCAATCAGCTTTCTACTAAAATAAGAATATCGGCTCCTCTATTCCTCAATAATAAAAGCAATGAGATTTTTCTTTATTTAGGAAACTTCATATCATTAAAGAGACAAATTTAAAACGACAGGTAAAGGCAAAAGTAAAAATTTTCAACTAAAATCATCAAGAGAGATGTGTCGAAGCTGTTGAGACCTTAATCTATATCTTAAAAGATTTTGAAATATTTAATTGTGGTTAATTTTGAACGCCAAGAATTTGATATGTGGTTTTTCCATAATTTCATGAAGTGATAAAAACGTGAAAAAAACGAGAAGAATTGGCAAATCCCTAGAAAAAAATGTGAAATCTAGTGGTATCAAAACTAGAAAACCATAACATAACGCTTGAAAAAGCAATAAATACTAAATTTTGAACCAGAAAAAAGAAGAAGCTACAATTTGACCAAATTAAAAATAATAGTGACAAAGTTCGAAAAGCCATTGTTTATTTTAAAATCAATTTTTTTGAAAAGTTAAAACTACCATAAGTTTTCGAGTATAAAGCTCGATGCATTTATTTGGAACTGCTTCGGAAGCCAATTGGACCTATCATCAATGAATTTCATTTGAATTGTTCTGTTCTTTAATTAATGAAAAAATGTCAATTTTATTTAAGAGTTATCAATTTTTATTACAATCCGAATTATTTTTGGATTATAACAGTCCAAGCTTGGACCACGCAACTAGCCTTGCTATTGCTGTTTGTCTAATAGGAACACTTAATTGTTTCGAATGTTATAGATATAAATAACTTAATAATTAAAAAACCAAAAACAAATTCTGCGTTTTTGATAATCATAGAGTAATGTTAGCAAAAAACGGCAAATTTTTAATTATAGAGCACTCTCAAAAAAGTTTGAAGTAGGACTAGCCTTCTTTCGAGTTTAGAAAGCTTGTGTTAGTGGTTTTGGGTGTGCCTTTCCGGCAATTTTACTCAAAGTGGACTTTAGCATCTTATTTTGTGCTAATTTTGATGAAATCGTCTTATATTTAAAATATTGAGCCAAAACTTTAGCCAAAAAATAATTAAATAAAAATCGCAACAATACATTTTGGTCTCAAAAAATAAAATCAACACTTTTGTTAGCAATTTTAACATATTTTAGCAAATTGATTAAAATTTAGGCAAAAATTCCGGAAAATGTGAATAAAATAACGCGAACCGGTCTAATATTCACAAAAAGTAAACCTCGATAACTCGCTTTAGAAAACAAAATTGGAAAAATCTTTTTAGTTCCATTTTCTCCGCTGGACGGGCTTTTTAATGAGACCATTGACAACTCTCTACGATGAATATATCAATCGGTCAAAATTAACTAAAAATTAACCTCAAAAGGGGTCGGAACAACTAGATCCTCAGAACTTTTATGCATTAATATACAGGGGCTGCAAACAGGTGATCAAAATAGAAAATTCCACAATTTAAAATTTACTAAATTTTAAGGTTGTTCTTATGCACCTGTTTCGATGGTAGTGTGTGACTTGACAGTGGTGTACAATGTTGGTCTCTCCACTTGAAACTCAGCTGCTTGAGGTCCCACTCCCATGTTTGATGCACTGTTCAGAATCCTCATCAAGTGATGAATCAACACCTGGAAATAGATCATCACACCTAAACTGTGTTTTCCCGCGTAAAACAAAAACTTCATACGTAATGCCAATTGAGACGAGCAAGATTTTGCTTTTCGTGAAAAAACTTGCTTCAGCAAGATCCTTTTGTTCTTATCTTCAATTTTGTTTTTTAATTGGAATATCTTGAGAAGTTTTATTCACATCCAATTACGTATGCGATCTCGCAGTACGCAGTCTACTTCCGGTATGCAGCACAAAATTTGTCGGCTAGTATCGAATTAGAATACAACAAACAGAAAAAGAACTTCACAAAAACTTTTGTTGTCATAACAATGTTTCAATGAATCAATTTGCTGAGCTAATGAAAATAAAAAAACAGGGAAACCCAGCGACAACTTTCTGTAACATTCCAACCATGCAATCTATATTTTCCAATACTGCCATGTAGAATGGCTTGAAAAACAAGTTGTCCCCACAAAGCTGAATTTTCAGCAGAATGTTGCGTGAAAATTTTGAACTACGAAAACTTATATTTCTAATGATTTCCAAAATTCTCTTATACTGCTCGTTTTGCTACTCTTTACTTCAGTTCGAAAGAAATCAAATTTGTATAAAAAAAGAAGGATGACTAAAAAGAATCAAACATGCACTTTCTGATAAGTTTACCATCGAATTATCTATTTTTGAAGAGTTGAAACTCAACTGCTAATAAAAGAGCCAATTTTTAATTTCCAGAGGTTGGCAAGCAACGAGGAATAATTGAGAAATACTGAATGTTTATTCAGATTTTATTCATCGTCGAATTTTGATTTAAGAAACCAAGCCTCCTTGTGATTAGCGGCTCAGCAAAAAGAAGTGCATTCTTAATGGAAATTGTTTTCCATTGACAACAATAATCATCAGTTTTGGATGGTTCTGCTAATTATTGTTTCGCGGAAAGATTTTAAATAACCGAAGAAGCTCAAACTGTAAGGAAACATGAGAGACTTTTTGTGGCAGAGAGAAGAGTGAAGTTTAGGTTAGAGGTGCTGAAACACAATGTATATGAATATATATTAATCAATCTACTCGATAAGCTAAATCTTCGCAGTAATTCTTGAAATGTTTAGATTAAATTTTAGCAGAACAGCTAAGTTAAGGTAGAGAGAGACCTTTTCACTTTGTAGGGATTACCCTATGTTTTCCCAAAAAGGGTTATATCAGAATTTTAATAAGATTTTGAAATTTTGGATTAATTTACCGGAAGATTTACCTAAAAATTCAGTTTCTTCTAATTTTTCGGGTAAATTTTAAACTAACTGTCGAAATCTCCCGAAGTGCTTAAATCGTTTAACAGATTAGATTCAAAAGTTTTAGAGAGATTTCAAACAAATTTCTAGCATGTGAGATTTGTATAATTTTTATGAATTATCTGCAAAATTATAAATGAAATAAATCACTTGAAAAGTCTGTCTGGTATACCTGTTTAAATTAAAATTTTTATCTCAAACTATTGTGTTTACCATCCCATTACCTTAACGTATCTGAAAACTGCCTGAACTTTTTAACTCGCCATTAAGGGTAAACTTACCCTTGCAGAACTTAAATGTTTAGGTAATTTTACGCTGTCAGTAATGAAATAATCAATTTTATCGTAAACAAAGGAATCTTATCATTCTATAAGTTAAGATAGCTACATGGGTAAGTAAGTGTATATTCACACGTTTGTTGACATGGCGAGCCCTTGGTGTTTACTGCAAAGTTGAAGTTAGTTGATATAAGCCAAAGGTCAGATTTTCCTGAAATCTTTATGGAAAATAGCAAAAAAATTAAGATAACTAAACTCCGACTTTGTATCGTAAGCAGTAGTATTGAGACGATGAATGTTATCCCTTGTATTAGCGGACAATTTTTCTTGTGGAATTTATATGTTAAGATATGCAAAAAACAGCGAGAAGACTTAAAATAAAGCTTTTTTTTCTACCTCTCTTTGTCCCGCTGTTGCATAAGCAGCTTGTTCTTCGGTCATTTGATCATTTTCTGCGCTTTCGGTTGTTTGATCAGCCTTCTTCGGATCCGGAGGAAGGCTCATTTTGATGGTTTTGGCAGTGTCTGCATGAAAAAATAAAACGTCAAAGCATAAGTAGACAAAACTCTTACAAAGTGGAAAGAATGCAGAAACATTTCTAGAACTATAATGCGTGCAAATTTAAAAGATTTATCATTAATATTTACCATACTCTGTAGAAAATAGAGCTGTAATATGTACGACTAGGCTATATCTGACAAATACAACTAACATTACGCTTCTGAAAATGTACATTAATCAAGACAGCAGTTATAAAGAAGCCCTTCGAAGTATGTATATCATTTAAGCGTTTCTGTCATTTTTCTGATAATGACCTAGAACAACAAGACAACTATGAGTCCCACGGAGGACGCCAGTAGAACTGAACGAGCGCAGAGCAGAATGATATAAAAGAGATTTTAAAACCAAATACATTCCGTGCTCTGATTGGTTGATCTTAAACTCAATTCTTTAGAGGCAAGTTTTTGTGATAAAATACATACAAAATAGCGTAACGAAGGTTTGTATATTGTCGCTAGCCCTTCGCTCTCCCTGGTTGAGGGTTCGGGAAACGGAGAGGCCGGGTGGAGCGCAACCAAACCACACACTATATATAATCAAGCGACGACAGCGACAACTAATTAATTCGTCATTTTTTACATTTGTTGTAGTTTAATTTAAACCAATCAAATTTTTTGACCTCACAAATTTAAAAATTTGGCACTGATTCTCATTTTTTTTGCGTTCAACTGTGCACCCGATCAGCTCTAATTTGCAGCCGACCACAGAGAGTTGGGTCCTAATTTTATCAAATTTAAGCATAATTAATCTCTTTATCTCTAGTGTCAAGTACATCGAAATTCGATGTAGCCAAGCCTACTATTTAGAAAACATTTTGGATCTTTTCAACAGTTGACTTCTTTGGTACCTAGTAAAGAGTCGCACCCCAAACCCCCTCCCACCGCCTTCTGTGTTATAATTTTCTACAATATTACTTGGCCTGCAAGTTTAATTGTCCAACTTTCAATTTACTTGCATTTGCGGACCGCTGTTCACGGTCATGCCTCTCATACGCTGTGTGATGTGATTCGTAAACCTCGGGTCGGTAATGTGCATGTGTGGAAAGTTTTTAGTCGTCTCTGGTGTGTTAATAAATTGCTCTCTTAAATTCTATTCAAGACTGACCCCCTTTTTGTAGAGTGGGCAATTGTTGAAAAGATTCCCATTTTGCATTTTGTGTCGAATTAGAGCTTCCAATTTCTTGAAGTTCTATATTTTCAGATTTTACTATTATAACAATTTAAATAAAATCTCATAATATGCAAGTTTGCAGGCTTGCACGACCATTTGCCTATATCGTTCAAAAACAATTGAAAGAAAATGACCTGCAAGGTTTCTTGGACAATAGTGTTGTTGAAAATCAGTGTATGGTTTATTTATATAGAAGATCTGACTACAAAAGCGTCTTTGCGCAGATCTGTTGATAGATAAGTTCTTTGCGTATAATTCTCCATAGATAATGTCACCAGACAGGTGCTTTTAGTAGGTTTTTACGGAACAAAAAAAACAATTGGA
>NW_027449794.1:0-13740 GCF_964194025.1 Convolutriloba macropyga
GAGTTAGCTTGAGTTAGCTTGAGTTAGCTTGAGTTAGCTTGTCTTAGCTTTAGCTAGCTTGAGCTAGCTTGAACTAGCTTTAGCTACCTTGAGTTAGCTTGAGTTAGCTCGGGTTAGCTTGAGTTAGCTTGAGTTAGCTTGAGTTAGCTTGAGCTAGCTTGAGTTAGCTTGAGTTAGCTTGAGTTAGCTTTAGCTAGCTTGAGTTAGCT
This sequence comes from Convolutriloba macropyga, assembly GCF_964194025.1. Lineage (NCBI taxonomy): Eukaryota > Metazoa > Xenacoelomorpha > Acoela > Convolutidae > Convolutriloba > Convolutriloba macropyga. The sequence goes on from NW_027449794.1 coordinate 210, forward strand.
TGAACTAGCTTGAGTTAGCTTGAGCTAGCTTGAGTTAGCTTGAGTTAGCTTGAGTTAGCTTTAGCTAGCTTGAGTTAGCTTGAACTAGCTTGAGTTAGCTTGAGTTAGCTTGAGTTAGCTTGAGTTAGCTTGTCTTAGCTTTAGCTAGCTTGAGCTAGCTTGAACTAGCTTTAGCTACCTTGAGTTAGCTTGAGTTAGCTCGGGTTAGCTTGAGTTAGCTTGAGTTAGCTTGAGTTAGCTTTAGCTAGCTTGAGTTAGCTTGAGTTAGCTTGAGTTAGCTTGAACTAGCTTGAGTTAGCTTGAGTTAGCTTGAGTTAGCTTGAGTTAGCTTGAGTTAGCTTGAGTTAGCTTGTCTTAGCTTTAGCTAGCTTGAGTTAGCTTGAACTAGCTTTAGCTACCTTGAGTTAGCTTGAGTTAGCTCGGGTTAGCTTGAGTTAGCTTGAGTTAGCTTGAGTTAGCTTTAGCTAGCTTGAGTTAGCTTGAGTTAGCTTGAGTTAGCTTGAGTTAGCTTGAATTAGCTTGAGTTAGCTTGAGTTAGCTTTAGCTAGCTTGGGTTAGCTTGAGCTAGCTTGAGTTAGCTCGGGTTAGCTTGAGTTAGCTTGAGTTAGCTTTAGCTAGCTTGAGTTAGCTTGAGTTAGCTTGAGTTAGCTTGAGTTAGCTTTAGCTAGCTTGAGTTAGCTTGAACTAGCTTGAGTTAGCTTGAGCTAGCTTGAGTTAGCTTGAGTTAGCTTGAGTTAGCTTTAGCTAGCTTGAGTTAGCTTGAACTAGCTTTAGTTAGCTTGAGTTAGCTTGAGTTAGCTTGAGTTAGCTTGAGTTAGCTTGTCTTAGCTTTAGCTAGCTTGAGTTAGCTTGAACTAGCTTTAGCTACCTTGAGTTAGCTTGAGTTAGCTCGGGTTAGCTTGAGTTAGCTTGAGTTAGCTTGAGTTAGCTTTAGCTAGCTTGAGTTAGCTTGAGTTAGCTTGAGTTAGCTTGAGTTAGCTTGAGTTAGCTTGAGTTAGCTTGTCTTAGCTTTAGCTAGCTTGAGTTAGCTTGAACTAGCTTTAGCTACCTTGAGTTAGCTTGAGTTAGCTCGGGTTAGCTTGAGTTAGCTTGAGTTAGCTTGAGTTAGCTTTAGCTAGCTTGAGTTAGCTTGAGTTAGCTTGAGTTAGCTTGAGTTAGCTTGAATTAGCTTGAGTTAGCTTGAGTTAGCTTTAGCTAGCTTGGGTTAGCTTGAGCTAGCTTGAGTTAGCTCGGGTTAGCTTGAGTTAGCTTGAGTTAGCTTTAGCTAGCTTGAGTTAGCTTGAGTTAGCTTGAGTTAGCTTGAGTTAGCTTTAGCTAGCTTGAGTTAGCTTGAACTAGCTTGAGTTAGCTTGAGCTAGCTTGAGTTAGCTTGAGTTAGCTTGAGTTAGCTTTAGCTAGCTTGAGTTAGCTTGAACTAGCTTGAGTTAGCTTGAGTTAGCTTGAGTTAGCTTGAGTTAGCTTGAGTTAGCTTGTCTTAGCTTTAGCTAGCTTGAGTTAGCTTGAACTAGCTTTAGCTACCTTGAGTTAGCTTGAGTTAGCTCGGGTTAGCTTGAGTTAGCTTGAGTTAGCTTGAGTTAGCTTTAGCTAGCTTGAGTTAGCTTGAGTTAGCTTGAGTTAGCTTGAACTAGCTTGAGTTAGCTTGAGTTAGCTTGAGTTAGCTTGAGTTAGCTTGAGTTAGCTTGTCTTAGCTTTAGCTAGCTTGAGTTAGCTTGAACTAGCTTTAGCTACCTTCAGTTAGCTTGAGTTAGCTCGGGTTAGCTTGAGTTAGCTTGAGTTAGCTTGAGTTAGCTTTAGCTAGCTTGAGTTAGCTTGAGTTAGCTTGAGTTAGCTTGAGTTAGCTTGAATTAGCTTGAGTTAGCTTGAGTTAGCTTTAGCTAGCTTGGGTTAGCTTGAGCTAGCTTGAGTTAGCTCGGGTTAGCTTGAGTTAGCTTGAGTTAGCTTTAGCTAGCTTGAGTTAGCTTGAGTTAGCTTGAGTTAGCTTGAGTTAGCTTTAGCTAGCTTGAGTTAGCTTGAGCTAGCTGAGTTAGCTTGAGTTAGCTAGCTTGAGCTTGAGCTAGCTAGCTAGCTTGAGCTTGAGCTAGCTAGCTCGCTTGAGCTTGAGCTTGAGCTAGCTAGCTTGAGCTTGAGCTAGCTAGCTAGCTTGAGCTTGAGCTTGAGCTAGCTGGCTTGAGCTTGAGCTAGCTAGCTTGAGCTTGAGCTAGCTAGCTAGCTAGCTTGAGCTTGAGCTTGAGCTAGCTAGCTAGCTTGAGCTAGCTATCTAGCTTGAGCTTGAGCTAGCTAGCTAGCTTGAGCTTGAGCTTGAGCTTGAGCTAGCTGGCTTGAGCTTGAGCTAGCTAGCTTGAGCTTGAGCTAGCTAGCTAGCTTGAGCTTGAGCTTGAGCTAGCTGGCTTGAGCTTGAGCTAGCTAGCTTGAGCTTGAGCTAGCTAGCTAGCTTGAGCTTGAGCTTGAGCTAGCTAGCTAGCTAGCTTGAGCTTGAGCTTGAGCTTGAGCTAGCTAGCTTGAGCTTGAGCTAGCTAGCTAGCTTGAGCTTGAGCTTGAGCTAGCTAGCTTGAGCTTGAGCTTGAGCTAGCTAGCTTGAGCTTGAGCTTGAGCTAGCTAGCTTGAGCTTGAGCTTGAGCTAGCTAGCTTGAGCTTGAGCTTGAGCTAGCTAGCTAGCTAGCTTGAGCTTGAGCTAGCTAGCTTGAGCTTGAGCTAGCTAGCTAGCTTGAGATTGAGCTTGAGCTAGCTGGCTTGAGCTTGAGCTAGCTAGCTTGAGCTTGAGCTAGCTAGCTTGAGCTTGAGCTAGCTAGCTAGCTTGAACTTGAGCTAGCTAGCTAGCTTGAGCTTGAGCTTGAGCTAGCTAGCTAGCTTGAGCTTGAGCTTGAGCTAGCTGGCTTGAGCTTGAGCTAGCTAGCTTGAGCTTGAGCTAGCTAGCTTGAGCTTGAGCTAGCTAGCTAGCTTGAACTTGAGCTAGCTAGCTAGCTTGAGCTTGAGCTAGCTAGCTAGCTTGAGCTTGAGCTAGCTAGCTAGCTTGAGCTTGAGCTTGAGCTAGCTAGCTTGAGCTTGAGCTTGAGCTAGCTAGCTAGCTTGAGCTTGAGCTAGCTAGCTTGAGCTTGAGCTAGCTAGCTTGAGCTTGAGCTAGCTAGCTAGCTTGAGCTTGAGCTAGCTAGCTAGCTTGAACTTGAGCTAGCTAGCTAGCTTGAGCTTGAGCTAGCTAGCTAGCTTGAGCTAGCTAGCTAGCTTGAGCTTGAGCTTGAGCTAGCTAGCTTGAGCTTGAGCTAGCTAGCTAGCTTGAGCTTGAGCTAGCTAGCTAGCTTGAGCTTGAGCTAGCTAGCTAGCTTGAGCTTGAGCTTGAGCTAGCTAGCTTGAGCTTGAGCTTGAGCTAGCTAGCTAGCTTGAGCTTGAGCTAGCTAGCTTGAGCTTGAGCTAGCTAGCTTGAGCTTGAGCTAGCTAGCAAGCTTGTGCTTGAGCTAGCTAGCTAGCTTGAGCTTGAGCTTGAGCTAGCTAGCTTGAGCTTGAGCTAGCTAGCTTGAGCTTGAGCTAGCTAGCTTGAGCTTGAGCTAGCTAGCAAGCTTGTGCTTGAGCTAGCTAGCTAGCTTGAGCTTGAGCTTGAGCTAGCTGGCTTGAGCTTGAGCTAGCTAGCTTGAGCTTGAGCTAGCTAGCTTGAGCTTGACCTAGCTAGCTAGCTTGAACTTGAGCTAGCTAGCTAGCTTGAGCTTGAGCTAGCTAGCTAGCTTGAGCTTGAGCTAGCTAGCTAGCTTGAGCTTGAGCTTGAGCTAGCTAGCTTGAGCTTGAGCTTGAGCTAGCTAGCTAGCTTGAGCTTGAGCTAGCTAGCTTGAGCTTGAGCTAGCTAGCTTGAGCTTGAGCTAGCTAGCTAGCTTGAGCTTGAGCTAGCTAGCTAGCTTGAACTTGAGCTAGCTAGCTAGCTTGAGTTTGAGCTAGCTAGCTTGAGCTTGAGCTAGCTAGCTTGAGCTTGAGCTAGCTAGCTAGCTTGAACTTGAGCTAGCTAGCTAGCTTGAGCTTGAGCTAGCTAGCTAGCTTGAGCTTGAGCTAGCTAGCTAGCTTGAGCTTGAGCTTGAGCTAGCTAGCTTGAGCTTGAGCTTGAGCTAGCTAGCTAGCTTGAGCTTGAGCTAGCTAGCTTGAGCTTGAGCTAGCTAGCTTGAGCTTGAGCTAGCTAGCTAGCTTGAGCTTGAGCTAGCTAGCTAGCTTGAACTTGAGCTAGCTAGCTAGCTTGAGCTTGAGCTAGCTAGCTTGAGCTTGAGCTAGCTAGCTAGCTTGAGCTTGAGCTTGAGCTAGCTAGCTAGCTAGCTTGAGCTTGAGCTTGAGCTTGAGCTAGCTAGCTTGAGCTTGAGCTAGCTAGCTAGCTTGAGCTTGGGCTTGAGCTAGCTAGCTTGAGCTTGAGCTTGAGCTAGCTAGCTTGAGCTTGAGCTTGAGCTAGCTAGCTTGAGCTTGAGCTTGAGCTAGCTAGCTTGAGCTTGAGCTTGAGCTAGCTAGCTAGCTAGCTTGAGCTTGAGCTAGCTAGCTTGAGCTTGAGCTAGCTAGCTAGCTTGAGCTTGAGCTTGAGCTAGCTGGCTTGAGCTTGAGCTAGCTAGCTTGAGCTTGAGCTAGCTAGCTTGAGCTTGAGCTAGCTAGCTAGCTTGAACTTGAGCTAGCTAGCTAGCTTGAGCTTGAGCTTGAGCTTGAGCTAGCTAGCTAGCTTGAGCTTGAGCTTGAGCTAGCTGTGGCTTGAGCTTGAGCTAGCTAGCTTGAGCTTGAGCTAGCTAGCTTGAGCTTGAGCTAGCTAGCTAGCTTGAACTTGAGCTAGCTAGCTAGCTTGAGCTTGAGCTAGCTAGCTAGCTTGAGCTTGAGCTAGCTAGCTAGCTTGAGCTTGAGCTTGAGCTAGCTAGCTTGAGCTTGAGCTTGAGCTAGCTAGCTAGCTTGAGCTTGAGCTAGCTAGCTTGAGCTTGAGCTAGATAGCTTGAGCTTGAGCTAGCTAGCTAGCTTGAGCTTGAGCTAGCTAGCTAGCTTGAACTTGAGCTAGCTAGCTAGCTTGAGCTTGAGCTAGCTAGCTAGCTTGAGCTAGCTAGCTAGCTTGAGCTTGAGCTTGAGCTAGCTAGCTTGAGCTTGAGCTAGCTAGCTAGCTTGAGCTTGAGCTAGCTAGCTAGCTTGAGCTTGAGCTAGCTAGCTAGCTTGAGCTTGAGCTTGAGCTAGCTAGCTTGAGCTTGAGCTTGAGCTAGCTAGCTAGCTTGAGCTTGAGCTAGCTAGCTTGAGCTTGAGCTAGCTAGCTTGAGCTTGAGCTAGCTAGCAAGCTTGTGCTTGAGCTAGCTAGCTAGCTTGAGCTTGAGCTTGAGCTAGCTAGCTTGAGCTTGAGCTAGCTAGCTTGAGCTTGAGCTAGCTAGCTTGAGCTTGAGCTAGCTAGCAAGCTTGTGCTTGAGCTAGCTAGCTAGCTTGAGCTTGAGCTTGAGCTAGCTGGCTTGAGCTTGAGCTAGCTAGCTTGAGCTTGAGCTAGCTAGCTTGAGCTTGAGCTAGCTAGCTAGCTTGAACTTGAGCTAGCTAGCTAGCTTGAGCTTGAGCTAGCTAGCTAGCTTGAGCTTGAGCTAGCTAGCTAGCTTGAGCTTGAGCTTGAGCTAGCTAGCTTGAGCTTGAGCTTGAGCTAGCTAGCTAGCTTGAGCTTGAGCTAGCTAGCTTGAGCTTGAGCTAGCTAGCTTGAGCTTGAGCTAGCTAGCTAGCTTGAGCTTGAGCTAGCTAGCTAGCTTGAACTTGAGCTAGCTAGCTAGCTTGAGTTTGAGCTAGCTAGCTTGAGCTTGAGCTAGCTAGCTTGAGCTTGAGCTAGCTAGCTAGCTTGAACTTGAGCTAGCTAGCTAGCTTGAGCTTGAGCTAGCTAGCTAGCTTGAGCTTGAGCTAGCTAGCTAGCTTGAGCTTGAGCTTGAGCTAGCTAGCTTGAGCTTGAGCTTGAGCTAGCTAGCTAGCTTGAGCTTGAGCTAGCTAGCTTGAGCTTGAGCTAGCTAGCTTGAGCTTGAGCTAGCTAGCTAGCTTGAGCTTGAGCTAGCTAGCTAGCTTGAACTTGAGCTAGCTAGCTAGCTTGAGCTTGAGCTAGCTAGCTAGCTTGAGCTAGCTAGCTAGCTTGAGCTTGAGCTTGAGCTTGAGCTAGCTAGCTTGAGCTTGAGCTAGCTAGCTAGCTTGAGCTTGAGCTAGCTAGCTAGCTTGAGCTTGAGCTAGCTAGCTAGCTTGAGCTTGAGCTTGAGCTAGCTAGCTTGAGCTTGAGCTAGCTAGCTAGCTTGAGCTTGAGCTAGCTAGCTAGCTTGAGCTTGAGCTTGAGCTAGCTAGCTTGAGCTTGAGCTTGAGCTAGCTAGCTAGCTTGAGCTTGAGCTAGCTAGCTTGAGCTTGAGCTAGCTAGCTTGAGCTTGAGCTAGCTAGCTAGCTTGTGCTTGAGCTAGCTAGCTAGCTTGAGCTTGAGCTTGAGCTAGCTGGCTTGAGCTTGAGCTAGCTAGCTTGAGCTTGAGCTAGCTAGCTTGAGCTTGAGCTAGCTAGCTAGCTTGAACTTGAGCTAGCTAGCTAGCTTGAGCTTGAGCTAGCTAGCTAGCTTGAGCTTGAGCTAGCTAGCTAGCTTGAGCTTGAGCTTGAGCTAGCTAGCTTGAGCTTGAGCTTGAGCTAGCTAGCTAGCTTGAGCTTGAGCTAGCTAGCTTGAGCTTGAGCTAGCTAGCTTGAGCTTGAGCTAGCTAGCTAGCTTGAGCTTGAGCTAGCTAGCTAGCTTGAACTTGAGCTAGCTAGCTAGCTTGAGCTTGAGCTAGCTAGCTAGCTTGAGCTAGCTAGCTAGCTTGAGCTTGAGCTTGAGCTAGCTAGCTTGAGCTTGAGCTAGCTAGCTAGCTTGAGCTTGAGCTAGCTAGCTAGCTTGAGCTTGAGCCAGCTAGCTAGCTTGAGCTTGAGCTTGAGCTAGCTAGCTTGAGCTTGAGCTTGAGCTAGCTAGCTAGCTTGAGCTTGAGCTAGCTAGCTTGAGCTTGAGCTAGCTAGCTTGAGCTTGAGCTAGCTAGCAAGCTTGTGCTTGAGCTAGCTAGCTAGCTTGAGCTTGAGCTTGAGCTAGCTAGCTTGAGCTTGAGCTAGCTAGCTTGAGCTTGAGCTAGCTAGCTTGAGCTTGAGCTAGCTAGCAAGCTTGTGCTTGAGCTAGCTAGCTAGCTTGAGCTTGAGCTTGAGCTAGCTGGCTTGAGCTTGAGCTAGCTAGCTTGAGCTTGAGCTAGCTAGCTTGAGCTTGAGCTAGCTAGCTAGCTTGAACTTGAGCTAGCTAGCTAGCTTGAGCTTGAGCTAGCTAGCTAGCTTGAGCTTGAGCTAGCTAGCTAGCTTGAGCTTGAGCTTGAGCTAGCTAGCTTGAGCTTGAGCTTGAGCTAGCTAGCTAGCTGGAGCTTGAGCTAGCTAGCTTGAGCTTGAGCTAGCTAGCTTGAGCTTGAGCTAGCTAGCTAGCTTGAGCTTGAGCTAGCTAGCTAGCTTGAACTTGAGCTAGCTAGCTAGCTTGAGTTTGAGCTAGCTAGCTTGAGCTTGAGCTAGCTAGCTTGAGCTTGAGCTAGCTAGCTAGCTTGAACTTGAGCTAGCTAGCTAGCTTGAGCTTGAGCTAGCTAGCTAGCTTGAGCTTGAGCTAGCTAGCTAGCTTGAGCTTGAGCTTGAGCTAGCTAGCTTGAGCTTGAGCTTGAGCTAGCTAGCTAGCTTGAGCTTGAGCTAGCTAGCTTGAGCTTGAGCTAGCTAGCTTGAGCTTGAGCTAGCTAGCTAGCTTGAGCTTGAGCTAGCTAGCTAGCTTGAACTTGAGCTAGCTAGCTAGCTTGAGCTTGAGCTAGCTAGCTAGCTTGAGCTAGCTAGCTAGCTTGAGCTTGAGCTTGAGCTTGAGCTAGCTAGCTTGAGCTTGAGCTAGCTAGCTAGCTTGAGCTTGAGCTAGCTAGCCAGCTTGAGCTTGAGCTAGCTAGCTAGCTTGAGCTTGAGCTTGAGCTAGCTAGCTTGAGCTTGAGCTTGAGCTAGCTAGCTAGCTTGAGCTTGAGCTAGCTAGCTAGCTTGAGCTTGAGCTTGAGCTAGCTAGCTTGAGCTTGAGCTTGAGCTAGCTAGCTAGCTTGAGCTTGAGCTAGCTAGCTTGAGCTTGAGCTAGCTAGCTTGAGATTGAGCTAGCTAGCTAGCTTGTGCTTGAGCTAGCTAGCTAGCTTGAGCTTGAGCTTGAGCTAGCTGGCTTGAGCTTGAGCTAGCTAGCTTGAGCTTGAGCTAGCTAGCTTGAGCTTGAGCTAGCTAGCTAGCTTGAACTTGAGCTAGCTAGCTAGCTTGAGCTTGAGCTTGAGCTAGCTAGCTAGCTTGAGCTTGAGCTAGCTAGCTAGCTTGAGCTTGAGCTTGAGCTAGCTAGCTTGAGCTTGAGCTTGAGCTAGCTAGCTAGCTTGAGCTTGAGCTAGCTAGCTTGAGCTTGAGCTAGCTAGCTTGAGCTTGAGCTAGCTAGCTAGCTTGAGCTTGAGCTAGCTAGCTAGCTTGAACTTGAGCTAGCTAGCTAGCTTGAGCTTGAGCTAGCTAGCTAGCTTGAGCTAGCTAGCTAGCTTGAGCTTGAGCTTGAGCTTGAGCTAGCTAGCTTGAGCTTGAGCTAGCTAGCTAGCTTGAGCTTGAGCTAGCTAGCTAGCTTGAGCTTGAGCTAGCTAGCTAGCTTGAGCTTGAGCTTGAGCTAGCTAGCTTGAGCTTGAGCTTGAGCTAGCTAGCTAGCTTGAGCTTGAGCTAGCTAGCTTGAGCTTGAGCTAGCTAGCTTGAGCTTGAGCTAGCTAGCTAGCTTGAGCTTGAGCTAGCTAGCTAGCTTGAGCTTGAGCTAGCTGGCTTGAGCTTGAGCTAGATAGCTTGAGCTTGAGCTAGCTAGCTAGCTTGAGCTAGCTAGCTAGAGCTCGACCTATGAAAAGCTGCGCAAACACTTATTCTATAATAATTGCGAAAATTAAAAATTTCACAAGTGAAAAGCTGCATAAACAGTAATTCTATGTGTGGGGCATTATTAGGGGGAGGTGTCTTGTCAAAATATGGCTGGACTAAAGACCTCAACCCAGATAGGGTGGAAGGCCCTATGATCGGTCTGTTACTAATCGGTGACCGATAAAGACCTGACCAAGGCCTGTAGTAAGCTTGGTTAGGCATTACAGGAGATAACACTAAGACCGAGGGGTCTTAGAGAGCCCTCTAGCGGGGCGAATAGAGCTAGATCGAGCCTTGGGAAAGCTAGATCGAGCAGGACTGAAGCTAAAGGATAGACCGAGAGGTCTGTCTGGTCCTCCTAGAGAGGCCAAGAGAAAGTACGAGAAGCCAACTAAAGCTTGATCGGGCCTTCAGCAAGCACGACCGAGCTGTACCGGAGCTAACACTAAGACCGAGGGGTCTTAGAGAGCCCTCTAGCGGGGCGAATAGAGCTAGATCGAGCCTTGGGAAAGCTAGATCGAGCAGGACTGAAGCTAAACGATAGACCGAGAGGTCTGTCTGGTCCTCCTAGAGAGGCCAAGAGAAAAAACGAGAAGCTAACTAAAGCTTGATCGGGCCTTCAGCAAGCACGACCGAGCTGTACCGGAGCTAACACTAAGACCGAGGGGTCTTAGAGAGCCCTCTAGCGGGGCGAATAGAGCTTGATCAAGCCTTGGGCAAGCTAGATCGAGCAGGACTGAAGCTAAGCAAGAGACCGAGAGGTCTGTCTGGTCCTCCTAGAGAGGCCAAGAGAAAGTACGAGAAGCCAACTAAAGCTTGATCGGGGCCTTCAGCAAGCACGACCGAGCTGTACCGGAGCTAACACTAAGACCGAGGGGTCTTAGAGAGCCCTCTAGCGGGGCGAATAGAGCTAGATCGAGCCTTGGGAAAGCTAGATCGAGCAGGACTGAAGCTAAACGATAGACCGAGAGGTCTGTCTGGTCCTCCTAGAGAGGCCAAGAGAAAGTACGAGAAGCTAACTAAAGCTTGATCGCGCCTTCAGCAAGCACGATTGAGCAAGACCGGAGCTAACACTAAGACCGAAGTGTCTTAGAGAGCCCTCTGGTGGGGCGAATAGAGCTAGATCGAGCCTTGGGAAAGCTAGATCGAGTAAGAATTGAAGCTGAAAGAGTGTCAGAGGAGCAAATGAACCTCCAAAAAGTGAAAATCAAATTTTAGAAAAAACACAAGTTAAATACTGCATGGGACAGTATTTCTATGTGTGGGGCATTATTAGGGGGAGGTGTCTTGTCAAAATATGGCTGGACTAAAGACCTCAACCCGGATAGGGTGGAAGGCCCATGATCGGTCTGTTACTAATCGGTGACCGATAAAGACCTGACCAAGGCCTGTAGTAAGCTTGGTTAGGCATTACAGGAGTTAACACTAAGACCGAGGGGTCTTAGAGAGCCCTCTAGCGGGGCGAATAGAGCTAGATCGAGCCTTGGGAAAGCTAGATCGAGCAGGACTGAAGCTAAGCAAGAGACCGAAAGGTCTGTCTGGTCCTCCTAGAGAGGCCAAGAGAAAGTACGAGAAGCTAACTAAAGCTTGATCAGGCCTTCAGCAAGCACGACCGAGCTGTACCGGAGCTAACACTAAGACCGAGGGGTCTTAGAGAGCCCTCTAGCAGGGCGAATAGATCTAGATCGAGCCTTGGGAAAGCTAGATCGAGCAGGACTGAAGCTAAACGATAGACCGAGAGGTCTGTCTGGTCCTCCTAGAGAGGCCAAGAGAAAGTACGAGAAGCTAACTAAAGCTTGATCGGGCCTTCAGCAAGCACGACCGAGCTGTACCGGAGCTAACACTAAGACCGAGGGGTCTTAGAGAGCCCTCTAGCAGGGCGAATAGAGCTAGATCGAGCCTTGGGAAAGCTAGATCAAGCAGGACTGAAGCTAAACGATAGACCGAGAGGTCTGTCTGGTCCTCCTATAGAGGCCAAGAGAAAGTACGAGAATCTAACTAAAGCTTGATCGGGCCTTCAGCAAGCACGACCGAGCTGTACCGGAGCTAACACTAAGACCGAGGGGTCTTAGAGAGCCCTCTAGCAGGGCGAATAGAGCTAGATCGAGCCTTGGGAAAGCTAGATCGAGCAGGACTGAAGCTAAACGATAGACCGAGAGGTCTGTCTGGTCCTCCTAGAGAGGCCAAGAGGAAGTACGAGAAGCTAACTAAAGCTTGATCGCGCCTTCAGCAAGCACGATTGAGCAAGACCGGAGCTAACACTAAGACCGAAGTGTCTTAGAGAGCCCTCTAGTGGGGCGAATAGAGCTAGATCGAGCCTTGGGAAAGCTAGATCGAGTAAGATTGAAGCTGAAAGAGTGTCAGAGGAGCAAATGAACCTCCAAAAAGTGAAAATCAAATTTTAGAAAAAAACACAAGTTAAATACTGCATGGACAGTAATTCTATGTGTGGGGCATTATTAGGGAGAGGTGTCTTGTCAAAATATGGCTGGACTAAAGACCTCAACCCGGATAGGGTGGAAGGCCCTATGATTGGTCTGTTACTAATCGGTGACCGATAAAGACCTGACCAAGGCCTGTAGTAAGCTTGGTTAGGCATTACAGAAGATAACACTAAGACCGAGGGGTCTTAGAGAGCCCTCTAGCGGGCGAATAGAGCTTGATCAAGCCTTGGGCAAGCTAGATCGAGCAGGACTGAAGCTAAACGATAGACCGAGAGGTCTGTCTGGTCCTCCTAGAGAGGCCAAGAGAAAGTACGAGAATCTAACTAAAGCTGGGTCGGGCCTTCAGCAAGCACGACCGAGCAGTACCGGAGCTAACACTAAGACCGAGGGGTCTTAGAGAGCCCTCTAGTGGGGCGAATAGAGCTAGATCGAGCCTTGGGAAAGCTAGATCGAGCAGGACTGAAGCTAAACGATAAACCGAAAGGTCTGACGGGTCCTCATAAGAGGCATGGAGAAAGATCTGATACTAAAGTACCTCTCGGAAGTAATAAAATATGCCTGATGAAGCCGGGTATGATGTTTGTTGTTTGATGGCATTCATCGATTAGGTCTGGTGGATTCCCCATTACTCCGAGTGGTACTAGTAGAGGCTCCTACAGGGGTGAGCAAAGCGAGATCAAGCCTTAGGCAAGCTAGATCGAGCAGAACTGAAGCTGAAAAGCAAAATAAATGACAGGTCTGTCCAAATCAATAAACTTGAAATCCAGTGTGGGTCACCACGGGTCACGAGGTGAATTCCTAGCGATTGTCTGCTGAACGTATAGGAAGGCCCGAAACGAACGATAATTTCATTGCACAGTGGAGATACTATACGTTCAGGAGTAGCATACATCGGGTTTGATCTATGATCATGTCTGGTCTCCGAGGATCCACCGGGTTACCAACTGGCACCGCTGTACTGGGTGTAAAACTGGGCCACCTGAAGTCCCGGGTGTAAAACTAGGTGCCTCTGTGCCAAAGTAGCGGCTTGCGTAGTGCATTATGCCTCCGGCTTGCGAAATGGTTATAAGCAATAACAACAGGACGCCGCGGGGTGTTCACTTAAAGGAGTAACGTTCTCTCAAGGGAGGGGATCTAAAAATCTTGATAAAACATTTATTCTATGCAAAATTTGTGCGCAAATTTTGCAAAGTAAAAAGCTGCACTGTAGCAAATTCTATGTGTGTAGCATTATTAGGGAAGTGTTGTTTGATGGCACCTCTCTACTTGATGCACCAAAGAACTACCTTGATGGCTCATGACCGCTGGTAATCTGTCGTCGCTAGTAGTTCGGAACTGAGAACAAATATGTTCGCAAATTACAACAATTATACAGCATATTGCTGAATAAAGCAGAACCGAATAATACTCAGTGACTTTACACCAAGACTGACTAATGTCTGGATTGTATCGTCCTACTCGAGTAAGGCGAAGAAAAGCTAGAAAGATACGCTTTTCACAAAGCAGGCTTAATGCATGCAAACCAAGGAGGAAGGAGTGATGCCCCTCCTTATAATAAGCAGAACCAAATAAAGAACAGACAGCATCATCTGTACAGTGACCAAGAAGAGGTGAAACTTCTGTATGTGAAAAGGCAATTTGAGCGAGATTTATTAGCAGACTAGTATTATGTTGTTTCTAGTAGGCGAAAGCCGAAACATCAACATGTGAAAATCTGATATTAAATCCTCAATCATTTTCCCTAGTATTATACAGCTATGAGTAACCTTAATTGGACACGGCAATTATTGCTGACCGGTGAAACTTTCGCATGGGAAAGACACACACACTTCTTGACAAAGCAATAAGTATTATGCTGTTTCTAGTACGCGAAAGCAGAAACATCAGCATGTGAAAGTTGTGAAGTTGAAGAATTTTTGTGTTGAGTACGATGTTGTTACTAGTAACCATGTCGACAGCTGAGAACTGTTCTCTAACCAATAGAAGGTGAAACTTCTGTATGTGAAAAGGCAATTTGAGCGAGATTTCTTAGCAGACTAGTATTATGTTGTTTCTAGTAGGCGAAAGCCGAAACATCAACATGTGAAAATCTGATATTAAATCCTCAATCATTTTCCCTAGTATTATACAGCTACTAGTAGCCGTAATTGGTCAGGGAAACATTGTTGACCGGTGAAACTTCACATGGGAAAGACACACAAATTACTTGACAAAAC
>NW_027449795.1:0-15000 GCF_964194025.1 Convolutriloba macropyga
AGCTAGCTAGCTTGAGCTTGAGCTTGAGCTAGCTAGCTAGCTTGAGCTTGAGCTAGCTAGCTTGAGCTTGAGCTAGCTAGCTTGAGCTTGAGCTAGCTAGCTAGCTTGAGCTTGAGCTAGCTAGCTAGCTTGAGCTTGAGCTAGCTGGCTTGAGCTTGAGCTAGATAGCTTGAGCTTGAGCTAGCTAGCTAGCTTGAAGCTAGCTAGCTAGAGCTCGACCTATGAAAAGCTGCGCAAACACTTATTCTATAATAATTGCGAAAATTAAAAATTTCACAAGTGAAAAGCTGCATAAACAGTAATTCTATGTGTGGGGCATTATTAGGGGGAGGTGTCTTGTCAAAATATGGCTGGACTAAAGACCTCAACCCAGATAGGGTGGAAGGCCCTATGATCGGTCTGTTACTAATCGGTGACCGATAAAGACCTGACCAAGGCCTGTAGTAAGCTTTGGTTAGGCATTACAGGAGATAACACTAAGACCGAGGGGTCTTAGAGAGCCCTCTAGCGGGGCGAATAGAGCTAGATCGAGCCTTGGGAAAGCTAGATCGAGCAGGACTGAAGCTAAAGGATAGACCGAGAGGTCTGTCTGGTCCTCCTAGAGAGGCCAAGAGAAAGTACGAGAAGCCAACTAAAGCTTGATCGGGCCTTCAGCAAGCACGACCGAGCTGTACCGGAGCTAACACTAAGACCGAGGGGTCTTAGAGAGCCCTCTAGCGGGGCGAATAGAGCTAGATCGAGCCTTGGGAAAGCTAGATCGAGCAGGACTGAAGCTAAACGATAGACCGAGAGGTCTGTCTGGTCCTCCTAGAGAGGCCAAGAGAAAAAACGAGAAGCTAACTAAAGCTTGATCGGGCCTTCAGCAAGCACGACCGAGCTGTACCGGAGCTAACACTAAGACCGAGGGGTCTTAGAGAGCCCTCTAGCGGGGCGAATAGAGCTTGATCAAGCCTTGGGCAAGCTAGATCGAGCAGGACTGAAGCTAAGCAAGAGACCGAGAGGTCTGTCTGGTCCTCCTAGAGAGGCCAAGAGAAAGTAACGAGAAGCCAACTAAAGCTTGATCGGGCCTTCAGCAAGCACGACCGAGCTGTACCGGAGCTAACACTAAGACCGAGGGGTCTTAGAGAGCCCTCTAGCGGGGCGAATAGAGCTAGATCGAGCCTTTGGGAAAGCTAGATCGAGCAGGACTGAAGCTAAACGATAGACCGAGAGGTCTGTCTGGTCCTCCTAGAGAGGCCAAGAGAAAGTACGAGAAGCTAACTAAAGCTTGATCGCGCCTTCAGCAAGCACGATTGAGCAAGACCGGAGCTAACACTAAGACCGAAGTGTCTTAGAGAGCCCTCTGGTGGGGCGAATAGAGCTAGATCGAGCCTTGGGAAAGCTAGATCGAGTAAGATTGAAGCTGAAAGAGTGTCAGAGGAGCAAATGAACCTCCAAAAAGTGAAAATCAAATTTTAGAAAAAACACAAGTTAAATACTGCATGGACAGTATTTCTATGTGTGGGGCATTATTAGGGGGAGGTGTCTTGTCAAAATATGGCTGGACTAAAGACCTCAACCCGGATAGGGTGGAAGGCCCCATGATCGGTCTGTTACTAATCGGTGACCGATAAAGACCTGACCAAGGCCTGTAGTAAGCTTGGTTAGGCATTACAGGAGTTAACACTAAGACCGAGGGGTCTTAGAGAGCCCTCTAGCGGGGCGAATAGAGCTAGATCGAGCCTTGGGAAAGCTAGATCGAGCAGGACTGAAGCTAAGCAAGAGACCGAAAGGTCTGTCTGGTCCTCCTAGAGAGGCCAAGAGAAAGTACGAGAAGCTAACTAAAGCTTGATCAGGCCTTCAGCAAGCACGACCGAGCTGTACCGGAGCTAACACTAAGACCGAGGGGTCTTAGAGAGCCCTCTAGCAGGGCGAATAGATCTAGATCGAGCCTTGGGAAAGCTAGATCGAGCAGGACTGAAGCTAAACGATAGACCGAGAGGTCTGTCTGGTCCTCCTAGAGAGGCCAAGAGAAAGTACGAGAAGCTAACTAAAGCTTGATCGGGCCTTCAGCAAGCACGACCGAGCTGTACCGGAGCTAACACTAAGACCGAGGGGTCTTAGAGAGCCCTCTAGCAGGGCGAATAGAGCTAGATCGAGCCTTGGGAAAGCTAGATCAAGCAGGACTGAAGCTAAACGATAGACCGAGAGGTCTGTCTGGTCCTCCTATAGAGGCCAAGAGAAAGTACGAGAATCTAACTAAAGCTTGATCGGGCCTTCAGCAAGCACGACCGAGCTGTACCGGAGCTAACACTAAGACCGAGGGGTCTTAGAGAGCCCTCTAGCAGGGCGAATAGAGCTAGATCGAGCCTTGGGAAAGCTAGATCGAGCAGGACTGAAGCTAAACGATAGACCGAGAGGTCTGTCTGGTCCTCCTAGAGAGGCCAAGAGGAAGTACGAGAAGCTAACTAAAGCTTGATCGCGCCTTCAGCAAGCACGATTGAGCAAGACCGGAGCTAACACTAAGACCGAAGTGTCTTAGAGAGCCCTCTAGTGGGGCGAATAGAGCTAGATCGAGCCTTGGGAAAGCTAGATCGAGTAAGATTGAAGCTGAAAGAGTGTCAGAGGAGCAAATGAACCTCCAAAAAGTGAAAATCAAATTTTAGAAAAAAACACAAGTTAAATACTGCATGGACAGTAATTCTATGTGTGGGGCATTATTAGGGAGAGGTGTCTTGTCAAAATATGGCTGGACTAAAGACCTCAACCCGGATAGGGTGGAAGGCCCTATGATTGGTCTGTTACTAATCGGTGACCGATAAAGACCTGACCAAGGCCTGTAGTAAGCTTGGTTAGGCATTACAGAAGATAACACTAAGACCGAGGGGTCTTAGAGAGCCCTCTAGCGGGGCGAATAGAGCTTGATCAAGCCTTGGGCAAGCTAGATCGAGCAGGACTGAAGCTAAACGATAGACCGAGAGGTCTGTCTGGTCCTCCTAGAGAGGCCAAGAGAAAGTACGAGAATCTAACTAAAGCTGGGTCGGGCCTTCAGCAAGCACGACCGAGCAGTACCGGAGCTAACACTAAGACCGAGGGGTCTTAGAGAGCCCTCTAGTGGGGCGAATAGAGCTAGATCGAGCCTTGGGAAAGCTAGATCGAGCAGGACTGAAGCTAAACGATAAACCGAAAGGTCTGACGGGTCCTCATAAGAGGCATGGAGAAAGATCTGATACTAAAGTACCTCTCGGAAGTAATAAAATATGCCTGATGAAGCCGGGTATGATGTTTGTTGTTTGATGGCATTCATCGATTAGGTCTGGTGGATTCCCCATTACTCCGAGTGGTACTAGTAGAGGCTCCTACAGGGGTGAGCAAAGCGAGATCAAGCCTTAGGCAAGCTAGATCGAGCAGAACTGAAGCTGAAAAGCAAAATAAATGACAGGTCTGTCCAAATCAATAAACTTGAAATCCAGTGTGGTCACCACGGGTCACGAGGTGAATTCCTAGCGATTGTCTGCTGAACGTATAGGAAGGCCCGAAACGAACGATAATTTCATTGCACAGTGGAGATACTATACGTTCAGGAGTAGCATACATCGGGTTTGATCTATGATCATGTCTGGTCTCCGAGGATCCACCGGGTTACCAACTGGCACCGCTGTACTGGGTGTAAAACTGGGCCACCTGAAGTCCCGGGTGTAAAACTAGGTGCCTCTGTGCCAAAGTAGCGGCTTGCGTAGTGCATTATGCCTCCGGCTTGCGAAATGGTTATAAGCAATAACAACAGGACGCCGCGGGGTGTTCACTTAAAGGAGTAACGTTCTCTCAAGGGAGGGGATCTAAAAATCTTGATAAAACATTTATTCTATGCAAAATTTGTGCGCAAATTTTGCAAAGTAAAAAGCTGCACTGTAGCAAATTCTATGTGTGTAGCATTATTAGGGAAGTGTTGTTTGATGGCACCTCTCTACTTGATGCACCAAAGAACTACCTTGATGGCTCATGACCGCTGGTAATCTGTCGTCGCTAGTAGTTCGGAACTGAGAACAAATATGTTCGCAAATTACAACAATTATACAGCATATTGCTGAATAAAGCAGAACCGAATAATACTCAGTGACTTTACACCAAGACTGACTAATGTCTGGATTGTATCGTCCTACTCGAGTAAGGCGAAGAAAAGCTAGAAAGATACGCTTTTCACAAAGCAGGCTTAATGCATGCAAACCAAGGAGGAAGGAGTGATGCCCCTCCTTATAATAAGCAGAACCAAATAAAGAACAGACAGCATCATCTGTACAGTGACCAAGAAGAGGTGAAACTTCTGTATGTGAAAAGGCAATTTGAGCGAGATTTATTAGCAGACTAGTATTATGTTGTTTCTAGTAGGCGAAAGCCGAAACATCAACATGTGAAAATCTGATATTAAATCCTCAATCATTTTCCCTAGTATTATACAGCTATGAGTAACCTTAATTGGACACGGCAATTATTGCTGACCGGTGAAACTTTCGCATGGGAAAGACACACACACTTCTTGACAAAGCAATAAGTATTATGCTGTTTCTAGTACGCGAAAGCAGAAACATCAGCATGTGAAAGTTGTGAAGTTGAAGAATTTTTGTGTTGAGTACGATGTTGTTACTAGTAACCATGTCGACAGCTGAGAACTGTTCTCTAACCAATAGAAGGTGAAACTTCTGTATGTGAAAAGGCAATTTGAGCGAGATTTCTTAGCAGACTAGTATTATGTTGTTTCTAGTAGGCGAAAGCCGAAACATCAACATGTGAAAATCTGATATTAAATCCTCAATCATTTTCCCTAGTATTATACAGCTACTAGTAGCCGTAATTGGTCAGGGAAACATTGTTGACCGGTGAAACTTCACATGGGAAAGACACACAAATTACTTGACAAAACAATAAGTATTATGCTGTTTCTAGTATGCGAAAGCAGAAACATCAGCATGTGAAAGTTGTGAAGTTGAAAAGTTTTTGTGTTGAGTACGGTGTTGTTACTAGTAACCATGTCGACAGCTGGAAAGCTGTTCTCTAACCAATAAAAGGTAAAACTTCTGTATCTGAAGAGGCGGCGTGATTGAGATTTTTAACAGACTAGTATTATGTTGTTTCTAGTAGGCGAGAGCCGAAACATCGACATGTGAACATCTGGTTTTTAAATCATGAGTCAATTCTCCCTAGTATGATACAGTTGTTAGCCGGTATTGGTAACAGTAGAACAGAGATTTGGAGGGCAAAACCTGCTCATGGGAAATGCTCACAGAGCGCTATCTACCAGTACACATAGTATTATGCTGTTTCTAGTACGCGCGAGCCGAAACATCAGCATGTGAAATGTGTAATCGTGGGTAACTCTAAGTGTGTAGAGTACTGTGTAGTAACTAGTAGCCATGCCAAAGCATGCATTGAAACTCTTCGTGATTTAAAAAGCTCAAAGCAAGATTGACGAGGCCGCAAGGCTATGTCTTTCTAAATTCGAACAAATCGAAA
Source organism: Convolutriloba macropyga (assembly GCF_964194025.1). Classification (NCBI taxonomy): domain Eukaryota; kingdom Metazoa; phylum Xenacoelomorpha; order Acoela; family Convolutidae; genus Convolutriloba; species Convolutriloba macropyga. The sequence continues at coordinate 5,491 of NW_027449795.1, forward strand.
GATTGTTCAAAGTACAATTAAACTGATTGATCCTGTCAGTTGCCATATGCTTGTCTGAAAGACTAAGCCATGCATGTGCAAGCGAAGCTTGAAAAAGTGGAACCGCGAATGGCTCATTAAATCAGTTACTATCTATTAGTTGATTTGCAAGCTAAATGAATAACTGCGGTAACCCTGCAGCTAATGCATGCTGATTGTCCGACACTGTCGGAGACTTTTACAAGACTACACCGGGTGATTTGCTAAGTACAGACACATCCCGTGATGAGTCCTAGTAACTGAAAGATCCCAGATAGCTTCGGCTTGGGGACGGAACTTCCGAATTTCTGACCTATCAACCTATGATGGTAGTGTAACGGACTACCATGGTTGTGACGGGTAACGGGGAATCAGGGTTCGATTCCGGAGAGGGAGCCTTAGAAACGGCTACCACATCCAAGGAAGGCAGCAGGCACGCAAATTACCCACTCTCCGCACGAGGAGGTAGTGACTAGAAATAATGATATGAACCTTTATGGTTTGTAATCAGAATGGAATGGACTTAAAAGCTCCATTGATGAACGAGTAGAGGGCAAGTCTGGTGCCAGCAGCCGCGGTAATACCAGCCTCTACAAGCGTATGCAATAGTTGCTGCGTTTAAAAAGCTCATAGTTGGATCTGTTTGAGTAGAACGGCAACATGGTCTTCAGTTAAATCTGTTGACTCGTTCCGCTCATCCTTCGCATCGAAGAAATAGTTTGCACTTAAATGTGACGAACTGTGGAAACGGTGTTTTCACCCTGAGAAAATTAGAGTGTTCAAAGCATCCTTTGGGATCGAATAATAAAGCATGGAATAATGGAGAATGACCCGCTACTCGATTGATGCCGGTTGGCTGAGTGCGGTAATGATTGAAAGGAACAGACGGGGGCATTTGTATTGCTACGTTAGAGGTGAAATTCTTGGATCGTGGCAAGACAAACTACTGCGAAAGCATTTGCCAAGAATGTTTTCATTAATCAAGAACGAAAGTCAGAGTATTGAAGAGGATTAGATACCCTCGTAATTCTGACCATAAACTATACCAACCTACAATTTGTCAAAGTCGATCTTGACTTGGCAAGAGATTAACCGGGAAACCAAAGTTTATTGGTTCCGGGGGAAGTATGGTTGCAAAATCGAAACTTAAAGGAATTGACGGAAGGGCACCACCAGGAGTGGAGCCTGCGGCTTAATTTGACTCAACACGGGAAAACTCACCCGGTCCAGACATCTTAAGGATTGACAGATTGAATATCTTTCATGATTATATGGGCGGTGGTGCATGGCCGTTCTTAGTTAGTGGAGTGATCTGTCTGGTTAATTCCGATAACGAACGAGATCTTCTCCATCTAAATAATGAAATTCACTATATGTGAATTCAAACACTTCTTAGAGGAACTATGCGGAATTAAATACCGCAGATGAAGTGAGGCTATAACAGGTCTGTGATGCCCTTAGATGTTCTGGACTGCACGCGCGCTACACTGTGTACTTTTAGATTGAGTACTCAGCCCTTGGTCCGAAATGGACTGGGCAATCAGAGAAAAGTACAGCGCTTCAAGGGGATCGTCTGTTGTAACTTGCAGACGTGAACCAGGAATTCCTGGTACTTATGAGTCAACAACTCATAGGGATTACGTCCCTGCCCTTTGTACACACCGCCCGTCGCTACTACTGATTGGATAGTTAAGCAAGAATTGCAAATTCCTACTGTTGGGACTTCGGTCTCCGGCAACGGGATGAAGCGGATCGAGCTTAATTGTCTAGAGGAAGTAAAAGTCGTAACAAGGTTTCCGTAGGGGAACCTGCGGAAGGATCAGTGATTGATTCCTTCGGGCATGGCTGCTGGTAGAGGCCATGTCTGTAGTGCGCATGACGCTCTGTCGCTAGAGATTGCTTGGCAACCAATCTCGAATTATGTATCGAGCTCAAAAACTACTTGTGTGGATACATAGTTCAGCAGTCATGGCAAGGGACTGCTTAAAGGGAGACTAGTTAGCAAAAGCAGCCTAGCAGAACTGCAGCTATCTAGATCTCAGAAGCTGGGTTATAGAAGCCCAGCTATAGACTTGTGAATGAGAAAGGCCTAAAAAGGTCCACAAGTCGCGTGGTTAGAACCGACACGCAAAAATCCCAGCGAGTGACAGAGCGTTGCGCTGTTCAGTGGGAAAGAGTTGAGCTACTCGGGGCGCCCACTGAACTTGCTCCGAGCCAAAGGCTCGAAAAAACACAGCTTAGCCTCAGATCCTTTACATAGAAGGCTAGCTAAAATAAACTTACCTTGGACGAGGGTAAAGTTTAGTCAGTTCTTAGGGGAGAGTAATCCACAGCTTCTCGCCCTCTGAACATTCTCCCAGATATGTAGGTCTGGGAGAGTCTCCTCCTGTTCTTCGGAATCTGGAGGTAGACAAAGACAGTACGATACGATCTTGCATCGGGATGACTAACCGATAATGATCATAATCTGACAATTTTTCCGGCTTGAGGCACCGGAGTCAGATTAAAGACACATACTGAACTAAAGGCGTATGTGCAAAGCTTGTCGGAGTGTAGAGAGTCAAGCTGAGTTGACTCGTCACGTGGTGATGACAACAGCCATGTGCAAAACACTCACAACTTTATCGTCTATGTGGAAAAGGTTGCTAACAGCGCTCTCTATGAGAGGCCCTCGCATATAACTATACGAGGAAAAGGCGATAGAGTTGTTTGAATGTGGGGCAGGTTCATCGACAAGCTAAGTTGATCACATTCTTGTTGTGGCATCCTACTAGAATTGGTCACGGTCTGCACCAACTCTCCCCAAGTTGGCCAGACTTAAAACTAGAAATAAGGTTTGCAGCTATGTGAACCTAGAAACTGTAAAGGAGTTGAAAGAACTTAAAGGAATTGAAAGAGGCCTTGAGGTATATCCTCTTGGTAAAGACCCACAAAAGCTCACAAAAGTGGCTTCGAAGGGCAAAACTGGTTCATCCAAAACAATTGGAGAGCTTAAAGCAGAACCAATTCGAATGAAACACTATTGGTGAAACTTCATCATGAGAACGTCACAAGCTGATCACGCTCTATGATATGACTAGTATTATGTTGCTTCTAGTAGGCTAAGCGCAAGCCGAAACATCAACATGTGAAAGTCGTAGAATTTTGCAATCAAACTGTGGCTAGTACTGTGATGTTACTAGTAACCTGGTGTTCCGTCATATGGCCAAGAGAGCATTTGAAGGCGAAACTTCTGCATGGGAAAGCTGCATCATGATCAAAATTTTATATCGAGTATTATGTTGACGTTAGTAGGCCTTGGCCGAAAACGCAGCATGTGAAAGGTATAGATAAAAGTTATTGTTGCAGTCAGTACTGTGTAGTTACTAGTAGCTGGATTTAAGCTCAAAATGAGACACTGTTGGTGAAACTTCATCATGAGAATGTCACAAGCTGATCAAGCTCTATGATATGACTAGTATTATGTTGCTTCTAGTAGGCTAAGCGCAAGCCGAAACATCAACATGTGAAAGTCGTAGAATTTTGCGATCAAATTGTGGCTAGTACTGTGATGTTACTAGTAACCTTGTGTTACGTCATATGGCCAAGAGAGCATTTGAAGGCGAAACTTCTGCATGGGGAAGCTGCATCATGAACAAAAGTTTATATCGAGTATTATGTTGACATTAGTAGGCCCTGGCCGAAAGCGCAGCATGTGAAAGGTATAGATAAAAGTTATCGTTGCAGTCAGTACTGTGTAGTTACTAGTAGCTGGATTTAAGCTCGAAATGAGACACTGTTGGTGAAACTTCATCATGAGAACGTCACAAGCTGATCACGCTCCATGATATGACTAGTATTATGTTGCTTCTAGTAGGCTAAGCGCAAGCCGAAACATCAACATGTGAAAGTCGTAGAATTTTGCGATCAAATTGTGGCTAGTACTGTGATGTTACTAGTAACCTTGTGTTACGTCATATGGCCAAGAGAGCATTTGAAGGCGAAACTTCTGCATGGGGAAGCTGCATCATGAACAAAAGTTTATATCGAGTATTATGTTGACGTTAGTAGGCCCTGGCCGAAAGCGCAGCATGTGAAAGGTATAGATAAAAGTTAGCGTTGCAGTCAGTACTGTGTAGTTACTAGTAGCTGGATTTAAGCTCGAAATGAGACACTGTTGGTGAAACTTCATCATGAGAACGTCACAAGCTGATCACGCTCTATGATATGACTAGTATTATGTTGCTTCTAGTAGGCTAAGCGCAAGCCGAAACATCAACATGTGAAAGTCGTAGAATTTTGCAATCAAACTGTGGCTAGTACTGTGATGTTACTAGTAACCTTTTCTTACGTCATATGGCCAAGAGAGCATTTGAAGGCGAAACTTCTGCATGGGGAAGCTGCATCATGAACAAAAGTTTATATCGAGTATTATGTTGACGTTAGTAGGCCCTGGCCGAAAGCGCAGCATGTGAAAGGTATAGATAAAAGTTATCGTTGCAGTCAGTACTGTGTAGTTACTAGTAGCTGGATTTAAGCTCGAAGTGAGACACTGTTGGTGAAACTTCATCATGAGAACGTCACAAGCTGATCACGCTCTATGATATGACTAGTATTATGTTGCTTATAGTAGGCTAAGCGCAAGCCGAAACATCAACATGTGAAAGTCGTAGAATTTTGCGATCAAATTGTGGCTAGTACTGTGATGTTACTAGTAACCTTGTGTTACGTCATATGGCCAAGAGAGCATTTGAAGGCGAAACTTCTGCATGGGAAAGCTGCATCATGATCAAAATTTTATATCGAGTATTATGTTGACGTTAGTAGGCCTTGGCCGAAAACGCAGCATGTGAAAGGTATAGATAAAAGTTATTGTTGCAGTCAGTACTGTGTAGTTACTAGTAGCTGGATTTAAGCTCAAAATGAGACACTGTTGGTGAAACTTCATCATGAGAATGTCACAAGCTGATCAAGCTCTATGATATGACTAGTATTATGTTGCTTCTAGTAGGCTAAGCGCAAGCCGAAACATCAACATGTGAAAGTCGTAGAATTTTGCGATCAAATTGTGGCTAGTACTGTGATGTTACTAGTAACCTTGTGTTACGTCATATGGCCAAGAGAGCATTTGAAGGCGAAACTTCTGCATGGGGAAGCTGCATCATGAACAAAAGTTTATATCGAGTATTATGTTGACGTTAGTAGGCCCTGGCCGAAAGCGCAGCATGTGAAAGGTATAGATAAAAGTTAGCGTTGCAGTCAGTACTGTGTAGTTACTAGTAGCTGGATTTAAGCTCGAAATGAGACACTGTTGGTGAAACTTCATCATGAGAACGTCACAAGCTGATCACGCTCTATGATATGACTAGTATTATGTTGCTTCTAGTAGGCTAAGCGCAAGCCGAAACATCAACATGTGAAAGTCGTAGAATTTTGCAATCAAACTGTGGCTAGTACTGTGATGTTACTAGTAACCTTTTCTTACGTCATATGGCCAAGAGAGCATTTGAAGGCGAAACTTCTGCATGGGGAAGCTGCATCATGAACAAAAGTTTATATCGAGTATTATGTTGACGTTAGTAGGCCCTGGCCGAAAGCGCAGCATGTGAAAGGTATAGATAAAAGTTATCGTTGCAGTCAGTACTGTGTAGTTACTAGTAGCTGGATTTAAGCTCGAAGTGAGACACTGTTGGTGAAACTTCATCATGAGAACGTCACAAGCTGATCACGCTCTATGATATGACTAGTATTATGTTGCTTATAGTAGGCTAAGCGCAAGCCGAAACATCAACATGTGAAAGTCGTAGAATTTTGCGATCAAATTGTGGCTAGTACTGTGATGTTACTAGTAACCTTGTGTTACGTCATATGGCCAAGAGAGCATTTGAAGGCGAAACTTCTGCATGGGGAAGCTGCATCATGAACAAAAGTTTATATCGAGTATTATGTTGACGTTAGTAGGCCCTGGCCGAAAGCGCAGCATGTGAAAGGTATAGATAAAAGTTAGCGTTGCAGTCAGTACTGTGTAGTTACTAGTAGCTGGATTTAAGCTCGAAATGAGACACTGTTGGTGAAACTTCATCATGAGAACGTCACAAGCTGATCACGCTCTATGATATGACTAGTATTATGTTGCTTCTAGTAGGCTAAGCGCAAGCCGAAACATCAACATGTGAAAGTCGTAGAATTTTGCAATCAAACTGTGGCTAGTACTGTGATGTTACTAGTAACCTTTTCTTACGTCATATGGCCAAGAGAGCATTTGAAGGCGAAACTTCTGCATGGGGAAGCTGCATCATGAACAAAAGTTTATATCGAGTATTATGTTGACGTTAGTAGGCCCTGGCCGAAAGCGCAGCATGTGAAAGGTATAGATAAAAGTTATCGTTGCAGTCAGTACTGTGTAGTTACTAGTAGCTGGATTTAAGCTCGAAGTGAGACACTGTTGGTGAAACTTCATCATGAGAACGTCACAAGCTGATCACGCTCTATGATATGACTAGTATTATGTTGCTTATAGTAGGCTAAGCGCAAGCCGAAACATCAACATGTGAAAGTCGTAGAATTTTGCGATCAAACTGTGGCTAGTACTTTGATGATGCTTGTAGCCAACCGAATTGGTTGAAAAGCCCAATAAGTAAGCTAACTTGGGAGAGCTTGTTGGAAACCAAATGCTACTAGATTGGTCCAAATACATCCTTCAACAGGGGATCACTTGGCTCGCTTTACGAAGAGGAGCACAGCTATATGTGTTAATTCGGTATGAATCGCAAGATTTGTTTACCGACCTCTCTAACGCAAAAGGCGGTCTCGGCTTCGGCTGTTGACTGCGTCCGATTCAGGGTTATATAACTCTCGATTGAACACATTGATGTTCTATTGTTGGTGCTTCCAATAAAATTGGAACACTTAAAGCAGAACCGATTCAAATAATAGCATTCTGATCAATGATTGCATTCCTTGATCAAGAACTGCTGGAGTCATTGTGATGGCGAATTTTCTTCATAAGAAAATTGCAAAGAGACGGAACTTAATGAGACTAGTATTATGTTGTTTCTAGTAAGCGGAAGCTGAAACAGCAACATGTGAAAATCAAGTTTTGTTCAATGATCTCGAGGCGATAAGTACTATGAAGCAACTAGTAGCCTAAGCATGACTCAGATTTGAGACAGTCAAAAAGACTGGCGAAACTTCTTCACATGAAAGTTACATAGAGAACTACAAATGTATACAGCGAGTATTATGTTGTTTCTAGTAGGCGAAAGCTGAAACATCAACATGTGAAAGTTGTCTGCAAACTGTAGAACGATATGTGATTAGTACTGTGCTGTTACTAGTAGCCAGTCTGACTGTAGAAGCCAAGACAAAGGGAAACTAATGCATCTGAAAAGGACAAGTTATGGAAAGGTATGCACGATAAGTATTATGTTGTTTCTAGTAAGCGGCAGCTGAAACATCAACATGTGAACGTCGTTGTGTACAGTAACCTAGAACTATATAGTCCTTAGTAACGTGCATTTACTAGTACCTGTAATTGGTATTCAGACTCAGGCAGTTTGGAATAGTTTGGCAAAGATGCACCAGAGAAAACTGGGATTTGATACAGAAATTGTTGAATACAAGTATTATGCTGCTTCTAGTAGGTTGAATCCGAAACATCAGCATGTGAAAATTGAAAACATTTCTGGTTCGAATTGTCACAAGTATTTGGTGATCTGAGTAGCCAAACTCACTACAACGCCAATTGAAGGCAAAAATTCTCAACGGGAAAAGCTATTCTCATTGAATGAGCTAACAAGACGAGTATTATGTTGCTTCTAGTAGGCGAAAGCCAAAACATCAACATGTGAAAGTCTTGCTGAACAAATTTAATGTTGTTGAGCTCAGTACCGTGTGAATTAGTAGCCATAATTGGCGAGCGAAAATTGAACTGGCGAAACTTCGTCTTTGGAAAATTGCAGATGCCGAGCACTTATTTTGCAACGAGTATTATGTTGACTGTAGTAAGCGAAAGCCGAAACAGCAACATGTGAAAGCTGTTGAAATTTGTGGTCATTTTGCAATAAGTACAAGGAGTGTAACTAGTAGCCAGGTCAAAATTTGGGATAAGAATGAGCAAAAATTCTGCATGAGAACAGTTGAAATTATGAAACTAAATTACAAAGACTAGTATTATGTTGTTTCGAGTACGCGAAAGCGGAAACATCAACATGTGAACGTTTGTAACGAAGTTTCGTTAATTTTCAGCCTAGTACTGAGCAAGAACGAGTAGCCTCATCTCCAATCCCACGCAAAATGTAGTGAAATATGTGAGTGAACCTTATTCACGGTGAGGGTTTCCCGAGGTCTGTATTGCAGCGAGTATTATGTTGCTTCTAGTAAGCGAAAGCTGAAACAACAACATTTGAAAGTTGGAATTAATGACTGAATGGAAACTTCGACCTGTGTTTGATAGTAGTAGCGAACAAAACTGCTGAATCGGTTTCTGTCTCATATTGGTCAGTGAACCAATTAAGAGACAATCAACTACATAACCTGAATTGGGCGAGAGAACCCCCTTAACTTAAGCATATCAGTAAGGGGAGGAAAAGAAATCAACTGAGAATCCCTTAGTAATGGCGAATGAACAGGGAAAAGCTCATCGGGAAGAGAAATGGCAACATTTCTCGGTGTCCGGTATGGTTTGATGCTAGACTGGTGAATTTGTCCTGATGTCTACTGGAAAGTAGCATCAAAGAAGGTGAAAATCCTGTAAAGGTCATTTTCGATACCAGTCATAATGGCTCATTCCTATGAGTAGAGTTGTTTGAAAGTGCAACTCGAAGCTGGAGATATGTCTCTCCAAAAGCTAATTATAAAGCGAGACCGATAGTAAACAAGTACCGTGAGGGAAAGTTGAAAAGCACTCTGAAGAGAGAGTGAAAAGTACGTGAAACTGTTGAAGGGGAACTGGAGTGAGCGTTACCATACTCAATGCCTTGATATTATATTCTCGGCTACCGAGTAGTGTAGTTGTCGTCTTTTGGCAAATCTTGTTAATGAATCGAGCAGAAGTTTTCCTCGGAATTCTTCTTGTTGATTCTAAACAAAATGAGATAAATTGATCTTGATTGCCTGTCTGACCTCAACTTCCTATTCAATGCTCTCTACAGCCCGTCTTGAAACACGGACCAAGGAGTGTGAGTTGCTTGCAAGTGTTGTCGCTCATTGAAAGCGCACACGCGAAATGAAAGTGAACAGTGTAATTTTTATGAATTGCACTACTTTGTGTGGTGAGGGCGCCGATTCGGTGTCCCGCAACCACGGACGGTTTTGCTCTTATTGCATGACTGATCCAGAGCAAGTAGCACACGACCCGAAAGATGGTGATCTATGCTTGGGCAGGGCGAAGCCACGGGAAACCATGGTGGAAGCCCGAAGCGGTTCTGACGTGCAAATCGATCGTCTGACCTGAGCATAGGGGCGAAAGACTAATCGAACCATCTAGTAGCTGGTTTCCTCCGAAGTTTCCCT
>NW_027449795.1:20000-30328 GCF_964194025.1 Convolutriloba macropyga
TGAGTTAACTTCATTAAGTTAGCTTGAACTAGCTTGAGTTAGCTTGAGTTAGCTTGAGTTAGCTTGAGTTAGCTTGAGTTAGCTTGTCTTAGCTTTAGCTAGCTTGAGTTAGCTTGAACTAGCTTTAGCTACCTTGAGTTAGCTTGAGTTAGCTCGGGTTAGCTTGAGTTAGCTTGAGTTAGCTTGAGTTAGCTTTAGCTAGCTTGAGTTAGCTTGAGTTAGCTTGAGTTAGCTTGAGTTAGCTTGAATTAGCTTGAGTTAGCTTGAGTTAGCTTTAGCTAGCTTGGGTTAGCTTGAGCTAGCTTGAGTTAGCTCGGGTTAGCTTGAGTTAGCTTGAGTTAGCTTTAGCTAGCTTGAGTTAGCTTGAGTTAGCTTGAGTTAGCTTGAGTTAGCTTTAGCTAGCTTGAGTTAGCTTGAACTAGCTTGAGTTAGCTTGAGCTAGCTTGAGTTAGCTTGAGTTAGCTTGAGTTAGCTTTAGCTAGCTTGAGTTAGCTTGAACTAGCTTTAGTTAGCTTGAGTTAGCTTGAGTTAGCTTGAGTTAGCTTGAGTTAGCTTGTCTTAGCTTTAGCTAGCTTGAGTTAGCTTGAACTAGCTTTAGCTACCTTGAGTTAGCTTGAGTTAGCTCGGGTTAGCTTGAGTTAGCTTGAGTTAGCTTGAGTTAGCTTTAGCTAGCTTGAGTTAGCTTGAGTTAGCTTGAGTTAGCTTGAACTAGCTTGAGTTAGCTTGAGTTAGCTTGAGTTAGCTTGAGTTAGCTTGAGTTAGCTTGAGTTAGCTTGTCTTAGCTTTAGCTAGCTTGAGTTAGCTTGAACTAGCTTTAGCTACCTTGAGTTAGCTTGAGTTAGCTCGGGTTAGCTTGAGTTAGCTTGAGTTAGCTTGAGTTAGCTTTAGCTAGCTTGAGTTAGCTTGAGTTAGCTTGAGTTAGCTTGAGTTAGCTTGAATTAGCTTGAGTTAGCTTGAGTTAGCTTTAGCTAGCTTGGGTTAGCTTGAGCTAGCTTGAGTTAGCTCGGGTTAGCTTGAGTTAGCTTGAGTTAGCTTTAGCTAGCTTGAGTTAGCTTGAGTTAGCTTGAGTTAGCTTGAGTTAGCTTTAGCTAGCTTGAGTTAGCTTGAACTAGCTTGAGTTAGCTTGAGCTAGCTTGAGTTAGCTTGAGTTAGCTTGAGTTAGCTTTAGCTAGCTTGAGTTAGCTTGAACTAGCTTGAGTTAGCTTGAGTTAGCTTGAGTTAGCTTGTCTTAGCTTTAGCTAGCTTGAGCTAGCTTGAACTAGCTTTAGCTACCTTGAGTTAGCTTGAGTTAGCTCGGGTTAGCTTGAGTTAGCTTGAGTTAGCTTGAGTTAGCTTTAGCTAGCTTGAGTTAGCTTGAGTTAGCTTGAGTTAGCTTGAACTAGCTTGAGTTAGCTTGAGTTAGCTTGAGTTAGCTTGAGTTAGCTTGAGTTAGCTTGTCTTAGCTTTAGCTAGCTTGAGTTAGCTTGAACTAGCTTTAGCTACCTTGAGTTAGCTTGAGTTAGCTCGGGTTAGCTTGAGTTAGCTTGAGTTAGCTTGAGTTAGCTTTAGCTAGCTTGAGTTAGCTTGAGTTAGCTTGAGTTAGCTTGAGTTAGCTTGAATTAGCTTGAGTTAGCTTGAGTTAGCTTTAGCTAGCTTGGGTTAGCTTGAGCTAGCTTGAGTTAGCTCGGGTTAGCTTGAGTTAGCTTGAGTTAGCTTTAGCTAGCTTGAGTTAGCTTGAGTTAGCTTGAGTTAGCTTGAGTTAGCTTTAGCTAGCTTGAGTTAGCTTGAACTAGCTTGAGTTAGCTTGAGCTAGCTTGAGTTAGCTTGAGTTAGCTTGAGTTAGCTTTAGCTAGCTTGAGTTAGCTTGAACTAGCTTGAGTTAGCTTGAGCTAGCTTGAGTTAGCTTGAGTTAGCTTGAGTTAGCTTTAGCTAGCTTGAGTTAGCTTGAACTAGCTTGAGTTAGCTTGAGTTAGCTTGAGTTAGCTTGAGTTAGCTTGTCTTAGCTTTAGCTAGCTTGAGCTAGCTTGAACTAGCTTTAGCTACCTTGAGTTAGCTTGAGTTAGCTCGGGTTAGCTTGAGTTAGCTTGAGTTAGCTTGAGTTAGCTTGAGCTAGCTTGAGTTAGCTTGAGTTAGCTTGAGTTAGCTTTAGCTAGCTTGAGTTAGCTTGAACTAGCTTGAGTTAGCTTGAGCTAGCTTGAGTTAGCTTGAGTTAGCTTGAGTTAGCTTTAGCTAGCTTGAGTTAGCTTGAACTAGCTTGAGTTAGCTTGAGTTAGCTTGAGTTAGCTTGAGTTAGCTTGTCTTAGCTTTAGCTAGCTTGAGCTAGCTTGAACTAGCTTTAGCTACCTTGAGTTAGCTTGAGTTAGCTCGGGTTAGCTTGAGTTAGCTTGAGTTAGCTTGAGTTAGCTTTAGCTAGCTTGAGTTAGCTTGAGTTAGCTTGAGTTAGCTTGAACTAGCTTGAGTTAGCTTGAGTTAGCTTGAGTTAGCTTGAGTTAGCTTGAGTTAGCTTGAGTTAGCTTGTCTTAGCTTTAGCTAGCTTGAGTTAGCTTGAACTAGCTTTAGCTACCTTGAGTTAGCTTGAGTTAGCTCGGGTTAGCTTGAGTTAGCTTGAGTTAGCTTGAGTTAGCTTTAGCTAGCTTGAGTTAGCTTTGAGTTAGCTTGAGTTAGCTTGAGTTAGCTTGAATTAGCTTGAGTTAGCTTGAGTTAGCTTTAGCTAGCTTGGGTTAGCTTGAGCTAGCTTGAGTTAGCTCGGGTTAGCTTGAGTTAGCTTGAGTTAGCTTTAGCTAGCTTGAGTTAGCTTGAGTTAGCTTGAGTTAGCTTGAGTTAGCTTTAGCTAGCTTGAGTTAGCTTGAACTAGCTTGAGTTAGCTTGAGCTAGCTTGAGTTAGCTTGAGTTAGCTTGAGTTAGCTTTAGCTAGCTTGAGTTAGCTTGAACTAGCTTTAGTTAGCTTGAGTTAGCTTGAGTTAGCTTGAGTTAGCTTGAGTTAGCTTGTCTTAGCTTTAGCTAGCTTGAGTTAGCTTGAACTAGCTTTAGCTACCTTGAGTTAGCTTGAGTTAGCTCGGGTTAGCTTGAGTTAGCTTGAGTTAGCTTGAGTTAGCTTTAGCTAGCTTGAGTTAGCTTGAGTTAGCTTGAGTTAGCTTGAGTTAGCTTGAGTTAGCTTGAGTTAGCTTGTCTTAGCTTTAGCTAGCTTGAGTTAGCTTGAACTAGCTTTAGCTACCTTGAGTTAGCTTGAGTTAGCTCGGGTTAGCTTGAGTTAGCTTGAGTTAGCTTGAGTTAGCTTTAGCTAGCTTGAGTTAGCTTGAGTTAGCTTGAGTTAGCTTGAGTTAGCTTGAATTAGCTTGAGTTAGCTTGAGTTAGCTTTAGCTAGCTTGGGTTAGCTTGAGCTAGCTTGAGTTAGCTCGGGTTAGCTTGAGTTAGCTTGAGTTAGCTTTAGCTAGCTTGAGTTAGCTTGAGTTAGCTTGAGTTAGCTTGAGTTAGCTTTAGCTAGCTTGAGTTAGCTTGAACTAGCTTGAGTTAGCTTGAGCTAGCTTGAGTTAGCTTGAGTTAGCTTGAGTTAGCTTTAGCTAGCTTGAGTTAGCTTGAACTAGCTTTAGTTAGCTTGAGTTAGCTTGAGTTAGCTTTTAGCTAGCTTGGGTTAGCTTGAGCTAGCTTGAGTTAGCTCGGTTAGCTTGAGTTAGCTTGAGTTAGCTTTAGCTAGCTTGAGTTAGCTTGAGTTAGCTTGAGTTAGCTTGAGTTAGCTTTAGCTAGCTTGAGTTAGCTTGAACTAGCTTGAGTTAGCTTGAGCTAGCTTGAGTTAGCTTGAGTTAGCTTGAGTTAGCTTTAGCTAGCTTGAGTTAGCTTGAACTAGCTTTAGTTAGCTTGAGTTAGCTTGAGTTAGCTTGAGTTAGCTTGAGTTAGCTTGTCTTAGCTTTAGCTAGCTTGAGTTAGCTTGAACTAGCTTTAGCTACCTTGAGTTAGCTTGAGTTAGCTCGGGTTAGCTTGAGTTAGCTTGAGTTAGCTTGAGTTAGCTTTAGCTAGCTTGAGTTAGCTTGAGTTAGCTTGAGTTAGCTTGAGTTAGCTTGAGTTAGCTTGAGTTAGCTTGTCTTAGCTTTAGCTAGCTTGAGTTAGCTTGAACTAGCTTTAGCTACCTTGAGTTAGCTTGAGTTAGCTCGGGTTAGCTTGAGTTAGCTTGAGTTAGCTTGAGTTAGCTTTAGCTAGCTTGAGTTAGCTTGAGTTAGCTTGAGTTAGCTTGAGTTAGCTTGAATTAGCTTGAGTTAGCTTGAGTTAGCTTTAGCTAGCTTGGGTTAGCTTGAGCTAGCTTGAGTTAGCTCGGGTTAGCTTGAGTTAGCTTGAGTTAGCTTTAGCTAGCTTGAGTTAGCTTGAGTTAGCTTGAGTTAGCTTGAGTTAGCTTTAGCTAGCTTGAGTTAGCTTGAACTAGCTTGAGTTAGCTTGAGCTAGCTTGAGTTAGCTTGAGTTAGCTTGAGTTAGCTTTAGCTAGCTTGAGTTAGCTTGAACTAGCTTGAGTTAGCTTGAGTTAGCTTGAGTTAGCTTGTCTTAGCTTTAGCTAGCTTGAGCTAGCTTGAACTAGCTTTAGCTACCTTGAGTTAGCTTGAGTTAGCTCGGGTTAGCTTGAGTTAGCTTGAGTTAGCTTGAGTTAGCTTTAGCTAGCTTGAGTTAGCTTGAGTTAGCTTGAGTTAGCTTGAACTAGCTTGAGTTAGCTTGAGTTAGCTTGAGTTAGCTTGAGTTAGCTTGAGTTAGCTTGTCTTAGCTTTAGCTAGCTTGAGTTAGCTTGAACTAGCTTTAGCTACCTTGAGTTAGCTTGAGTTAGCTCGGGTTAGCTTGAGTTAGCTTGAGTTAGCTTGAGTTAGCTTTAGCTAGCTTGAGTTAGCTTGAGTTAGCTTGAGTTAGCTTGAGTTAGCTTGAATTAGCTTGAGTTAGCTTGAGTTAGCTTTAGCTAGCTTGGGTTAGCTTGAGCTAGCTTGAGTTAGCTCGGGTTAGCTTGAGTTAGCTTGAGTTAGCTTTAGCTAGCTTGAGTTAGCTTGAGTTAGCTTGAGTTAGCTTGAGTTAGCTTTAGCTAGCTTGAGTTAGCTTGAACTAGCTTGAGTTAGCTTGAGCTAGCTTGAGTTAGCTTGAGTTAGCTTGAGTTAGCTTTAGCTAGCTTGAGTTAGCTTGAACTAGCTTGAGTTAGCTTGAGCTAGCTTGAGTTAGCTTGAGTTAGCTTGAGTTAGCTTTAGCTAGCTTGAGTTAGCTTGAACTAGCTTGAGTTAGCTTGAGTTAGCTTGAGTTAGCTTGAGTTAGCTTGTCTTAGCTTTAGCTAGCTTGAGCTAGCTTGAACTAGCTTTAGCTACCTTGAGTTAGCTTGAGTTAGCTCGGGTTAGCTTGAGTTAGCTTGAGTTAGCTTGAGTTAGCTTGAGCTAGCTTGAGTTAGCTTGAGTTAGCTTGAGTTAGCTTTAGCTAGCTTGAGTTAGCTTGAACTAGCTTGAGTTAGCTTGAGCTAGCTTGAGTTAGCTTGAGTTAGCTTGAGTTAGCTTTAGCTAGCTTGAGTTAGCTTGAACTAGCTTGAGTTAGCTTGAGTTAGCTTGAGTTAGCTTGAGTTAGCTTGTCTTAGCTTTAGCTAGCTTGAGCTAGCTTGAACTAGCTTTAGCTACCTTGAGTTAGCTTGAGTTAGCTCGGGTTAGCTTGAGTTAGCTTGAGTTAGCTTGAGTTAGCTTTAGCTAGCTTGAGTTAGCTTGAGTTAGCTTGAGTTAGCTTGAACTAGCTTGAGTTAGCTTGAGTTAGCTTGAGTTAGCTTGAGTTAGCCTTGAGTTAGCTTGAGTTAGCTTGTCTTAGCTTTAGCTAGCTTGAGTTAGCTTGAACTAGCTTTAGCTACCTTGAGTTAGCTTGAGTTAGCTCGGGTTAGCTTGAGTTAGCTTGAGTTAGCTTGAGTTAGCTTTAGCTAGCTTGAGTTAGCTTGAGTTAGCTTGAGTTAGCTTGAGTTAGCTTGAATTAGCTTGAGTTAGCTTGAGTTAGCTTTAGCTAGCTTGGGTTAGCTTGAGCTAGCTTGAGTTAGCTCGGGTTAGCTTGAGTTAGCTTGAGTTAGCTTTAGCTAGCTTGAGTTAGCTTGAGTTAGCTTGAGTTAGCTTGAGTTAGCTTTAGCTAGCTTGAGTTAGCTTGAACTAGCTTGAGTTAGCTTGAGCTAGCTTGAGTTAGCTTGAGTTAGCTTGAGTTAGCTTTAGCTAGCTTGAGTTAGCTTGAACTAGCTTTAGTTAGCTTGAGTTAGCTTGAGTTAGCTTGAGTTAGCTTGAGTTAGCTTGTCTTAGCTTTAGCTAGCTTGAGTTAGCTTGAACTAGCTTTAGCTACCTTGAGTTAGCTTGAGTTAGCTCGGGTTAGCTTGAGTTAGCTTGAGTTAGCTTGAGTTAGCTTTAGCTAGCTTGAGTTAGCTTGAGTTAGCTTGAGTTAGCTTGAGTTAGCTTGAGTTAGCTTGAGTTAGCTTGTCTTAGCTTTAGCTAGCTTGAGTTAGCTTGAACTAGCTTTAGCTACCTTGAGTTAGCTTGAGTTAGCTCGGGTTAGCTTGAGTTAGCTTGAGTTAGCTTGAGTTAGCTTTAGCTAGCTTGAGTTAGCTTGAGTTAGCTTGAGTTAGCTTGAGTTAGCTTGAATTAGCTTGAGTTAGCTTGAGTTAGCTTTAGCTAGCTTGGGTTAGCTTGAGCTAGCTTGAGTTAGCTCGGGTTAGCTTGAGTTAGCTTGAGTTAGCTTTAGCTAGCTTGAGTTAGCTTGAGTTAGCTTGAGTTAGCTTGAGTTAGCTTTAGCTAGCTTGAGTTAGCTTGAACTAGCTTGAGTTAGCTTGAGCTAGCTTGAGTTAGCTTGAGTTAGCTTGAGTTAGCTTTAGCTAGCTTGAGTTAGCTTGAACTAGCTTGAGTTAGCTTGAGTTAGCTTGAGTTAGCTTGAGTTAGCTTGAGTTAGCTTGTCTTAGCTTTAGCTAGCTTGGAGTTAGCTTGAACTAGCTTTAGCTTACCTTGAGTTAGCTTGAGTTAGCTCGGGTTAGCTTGAGTTAGCTTGAGTTAGCTTGAGTTAGCTTTAGCTAGCTTGAGTTAGCTTGAGTTAGCTTGAGTTAGCTTGAACTAGCTTGAGTTAGCTTGAGTTAGCCTTGAGTTAGCTTGAGTTAGCTTGAGTTAGCTTGTCTTAGCTTTAGCTAGCTTGAGTTAGCTTGAACTAGCTTTAGCTACCTTCAGTTAGCTTGAGTTAGCTCGGGTTAGCTTGAGTTAGCTTGAGTTAGCTTGAGTTAGCTTTAGCTAGCTTGAGTTAGCTTGAGTTAGCTTGAGTTAGCTTGAGTTAGCTTGAATTAGCTTGAGTTAGCTTGAGTTAGCTTTAGGCTAGCTTGGGTTAGCTTGAGCTAGCTTGAGTTAGCTCGGGTTAGCTTGAGTTAGCTTGAGTTAGCTTTAGCTAGCTTGAGTTAGCTTGAGTTAGCTTGAGTTAGCTTGAGTTAGCTTTAGCTAGCTTGAGTTAGCTTGAGCTAGCTGAGTTAGCTTGAGTTAGCTAGCTTGAGCTTGAGCTAGCTAGCTAGCTTGAGCTTGAGCTAGCTAGCTCGCTTGAGCTTGAGCTTGAGCTAGCTAGCTTGAGCTTGAGCTAGCTAGCTAGCTTGAGCTTGAGCTTGAGCTAGCTGGCTTGAGCTTGAGCTAGCTAGCTTGAGCTTGAGCTAGCTAGCTAGCTAGCTGAGCTTGAGCTTGAGCTAGCTAGCTAGCTTGAGCTAGCTATCTAGCTTGAGCTTGAGCTAGCTAGCTAGCTTGAGCTTGAGCTTGAGCTTGAGCTAGCTGGCTTGAGCTTGAGCTAGCTAGCTTGAGCTTGAGCTAGCTAGCTAGCTTGAGCTTGAGCTTGAGCTAGCTGGCTTGAGCTTGAGCTAGCTAGCTTGAGCTTGAGCTAGCTAGCTAGCTTGAGCTTGAGCTTGAGCTAGCTAGCTAGCTAGCTTGAGCTTGAGCTTGAGCTTGAGCTAGCTAGCTTGAGCTTGAGCTAGCTAGCTAGCTTGAGCTTGAGCTTGAGCTAGCTAGCTTGAGCTTGAGCTTGAGCTAGCTAGCTTGAGCTTGAGCTTGAGCTAGCTAGCTTGAGCTTGAGCTTGAGCTAGCTAGCTTGAGCTTGAGCTTGAGCTAGCTAGCTAGCTAGCTTGAGCTTGAGCTAGCTAGCTTGAGCTTGAGCTAGCTAGCTAGCTTGAGATTGAGCTTGAGCTAGCTGGCTTGAGCTTGAGCTAGCTAGCTTGAGCTTGAGCTAGCTAGCTTGAGCTTGAGCTAGCTAGCTAGCTTGAACTTGAGCTAGCTAGCTAGCTTGAGCTTGAGCTTGAGCTAGCTAGCTAGCTTGAGCTTGAGCTTGAGCTAGCTGGCTTGAGCTTGAGCTAGCTAGCTTGAGCTTGAGCTAGCTAGCTTGAGCTTGAGCTAGCTAGCTAGCTTGAACTTGAGCTAGCTAGCTAGCTTGAGCTTGAGCTAGCTAGCTAGCTTGAGCTTGAGCTAGCTAGCTAGCTTGAGCTTGAGCTTGAGCTAGCTAGCTTGAGCTTGAGCTTGAGCTAGCTAGCTAGCTTGAGCTTGAGCTAGCTAGCTTGAGCTTGAGCTAGCTAGCTTGAGCTTGAGCTAGCTAGCTAGCTTGAGCTTGAGCTAGCTAGCTAGCTTGAACTTGAGCTAGCTAGCTAGCTTGAGCTTGAGCTAGCTAGCTAGCTTGAGCTAGCTAGCTAGCTTGAGCTTGAGCTTGAGCTAGCTAGCTTGAGCTTGAGCTAGCTAGCTTGAGCTTGAGCTAGCTAGCTAGCTTGAGCTTGAGCTAGCTAGCTAGCTTGAGCTTGAGCTTGAGCTAGCTAGCTTGAGCTTGAGCTTGAGCTAGCTAGCTAGCTTGAGCTTGAGCTAGCTAGCTTGAGCTTGAGCTAGCTAGCTTGAGCTTGAGCTAGCTAGCAAGCTTGTGCTTGAGCTAGCTAGCTAGCTTGAGCTTGAGCTTGAGCTAGCTAGCTTGAGCTTGAGCTAGCTAGCTTGAGCTTGAGCTAGCTAGCTTGAGCTTGAGCTAGCTAGCAAGCTTGTGCTTGAGCTAGCTAGCTAGCTTGAGCTTGAGCTTGAGCTAGCTGGCTTGAGCTTGAGCTAGCTAGCTTGAGCTTGAGCTAGCTAGCTTGAGCTTGACCTAGCTAGCTAGCTTGAACTTGAGCTAGCTAGCTAGCTTGAGCTTGAGCTAGCTAGCTAGCTTGAGCTTGAGCTAGCTAGCTAGCTTGAGCTTGAGCTTGAGCTAGCTAGCTTGAGCTTGAGCTTGAGCTAGCTAGCTAGCTTGAGCTTGAGCTAGCTAGCTTGGTAGCTTGAGCTAGCTAGCTTGAGCTTGAGCTAGCTAGCTAGCTTGAGCTTGAGCTAGCTAGCTAGCTTGAACTTGAGCTAGCTAGCTAGCTTGAGTTGAGCTAGCTAGCTTGAGCTTGAGCTAGCTAGCTTGAGCTTGAGCTAGCTAGCTAGCTTGAACTTGAGCTAGCTAGCTAGCTTGAGCTTGAGCTAGCTAGCTAGCTTGAGCTTGAGCTAGCTAGCTAGCTTGAGCTTGAGCTTGAGCTAGCTAGCTTGAGCTTGAGCTTGAGCTAGCTAGCTAGCTTGAGCTTGAGCTAGCTAGCTTGAGCTTGAGCTAGCTAGCTTGAGCTTGAGCTAGCTAGCTAGCTTGAGCTTGAGCTAGCTAGCTAGCTTGAACTTGAGCTAGCTAGCTAGCTTGAGCTTGAGCTAGCTAGCTTGAGCTTGAGCTAGCTAGCTAGCTTGAGCTTGAGCTTGAGCTAGCTAGCTAGCTAGCTTGAGCTTGAGCTTGAGCTTGAGCTAGCTAGCTTGAGCTTGAGCTAGCTAGCTAGCTTGAGCTTGGGCTTGAGCTAGCTAGCTTGAGCTTGAGCTTGAGCTAGCTAGCTTGAGCTTGAGCTTGAGCTAGCTAGCTTGAGCTTGAGCTTGAGCTAGCTAGCTTGAGCTTGAGCTTGAGCTAGCTAGCTAGCTAGCTTGAGCTTGAGCTAGCTAGCTTGAGCTTGAGCTAGCTAGCTAGCTTGAGCTTGAGCTTGAGCTAGCTGGCTTGAGCTTGAGCTAGCTAGCTTGAGCTTGAGCTAGCTAGCTTGAGCTTGAGCTAGCTAGCTAGCTTGAACTTGAGCTAGCTAGCTAGCTTGAGCTTGAGCTTGAGCTTGAGCTAGCTAGCTAGCTTGAGCTTGAGCTTGAGCTAGCTGGCTTGAGCTTGAGCTAGCTAGCTTGAGCTTGAGCTAGCTAGCTTGAGCTTGAGCTAGCTAGCTAGCTTGAACTTGAGCTAGCTAGCTAGCTTGAGCTTGAGCTAGCTAGCTAGCTTGAGCTTGAGCTAGCTAGCTAGCTTGAGCTTGAGCTTGAGCTAGCTAGCTTGAGCTTGAGCTTGAGCTAGCTAGCTAGCTTGAGCTT